>NW_022195050.1:0-242500 GCF_008641045.1 Pistacia vera | reverse complement strand
GCTGTCGCAGGCAACCAAAATTAAAATCTATACTCCAAAAAAAAGAATACATGCAGTAGTGCGAGTAAGGATCATTCCCACTGAGAGTGTCTAGCCTAGTTTTATGCTACGTGAACAAGGAGAAGAAGGGGGGGGGGGGGGGGGGGGGTGTTGTTTGATTATAAACGAAAAAAATTTCAGGAAAAACAACTTAAGGAACAATTCAAATTAAATTATCGAAATCAATGAAAATAACAAACCTTGATCTAAGTCAACATCCACCATCGAAATTTTACAACTGATGATCGATGCAAGTATATATCAATTCATACTTTGATTATTCACCGTTAGAACTATTTTCCTATCTCTCCTTAGTTGCAGTTAATTAGAAAACAAGCAATCTAATTAATCTTACTACTAAACAACCCAAGACAAGCGCTAAAAGTTTAATCTATTAGCAGCCTTAAGAACTAGAGAGATCGATGAAGCTGAACAACACAAATACAAACAGTTGTATTTAATTTAGTCACGCGTTCTTCTTAAGATTTAATAATTCCTGAGGCAGAAAATTCTTAAATCTTAGTTACTCACAAATTGTAGGGATCAAACAATTACGAATTTGATATCTAATTTAGCGATAGATTGCAATAAATAATAAACTAGTAGGCCTCCTAGTAATTAAATGAGACAATCATGAAAATAGGCATAGAAGAACATCTAATACTCAAAGCATATATTGAACACTAAAAACAGATTTGATCTCACAATTTTATTGATACCGAGGCCTCCGTTTCCTTCGACCAAGTTATGAAAATTTAGCCACTCATGGCCATCATGAAAACTCAAAGGAGAAGTTGAAGAAGAGGGGAAGGAGAGGCGGGTGTAGTATATCCCAGTTTGACCTCTCTCCCCCTCTTAAAATATCCAATTCAAATATTTGAATTCTACTCAATCTCCTAAAAATATTCTAAGTTTTATCCTAAAATAACATTTATCCAAATCTGATTAGTTAAAAATAAAAAAAGTCCTAATATAACTAGGAAAGTGGTGTTTCCAGCTGTAACTTTCGTGCACCAAATCTTCAAAACTTCCAATAATAAACCGCATATTTGAATTGCATGATAAGGCCGAATGTTCCAAAAAGTCAGCAGTGCAGGTGCATCAACTTCAAGCCTAATCAAAACCTTATGCAGTGAGTATCTCTCCAAACTCAAACGTGAAAGTTGTAGATCTATTTCTTGGGGTTCCATAGAATTTTGAATCATCTCAATCAGAGCTTGGATGAGAGAGTTATGCCCAGATTATGAATCGATGTTGAAACTGTCCGAAATCACCTAATTAGTTTCGTTTTGCATTTAATGCCTCCATTTGCATCCTAAATCAAAATAAAATATTAATGAGTACATTTAGGCACCAACTAAGTATAAAAGACTAGACATCAAGGGGGGAAAATATGACATTTTGCATTCTCATCAACAAGCATGGGTCTTAATTTTGAATGAATGGCTTGTGTTTTTTGTTGACTTTATTTATAATTTCCTTGCATATGTGATTTACTTTTCTATCCTTGTAATTGCCTATATAAACGCAACCATTCCTCTTTGTAATTTTAGCTAAGATATATTAAATATTTGGTTTATCGATTTTCAAAGAACTTGTGTGTTCTTGTTTGTGAATTCTTTATCCAAGTCTTGGCAAGGAGACTTGGTGGTGAATTAAATTCAAGTTTGTAGAGTGATTCTTTATGCTTGAAGGTTACTACTTGTCTTGGTCCGAAAATTTGCAAGTAAATGTTTTGTACTAGTTTATGCTTAACCGAATTTGACTTGTTTTTGTTGTATATTATTGTTGTTGTGTTGTTAGATTTGGACCAGGTTTATAAATGAAAATTTGACAAGTTTTGAAGTGATATTTAAGTTGAGGAGATTATCAATTTAGGTATAATGATTTATTGAATTGTTAAAAAAATGATACAAGTTTCAAATTCTTCAATTTAAGGACATTCAATTATGCTAACTTTAACGACAAATGAAACGTCTTTAGAAACCCCTAAATATTTATTTACATTTTTAGTTTTTGATTTCTCAAATTTAAAAAAAAAAAAAAAAAAAAAAACCCGAATGAAATAAAATAGAAAAGGGTTTGAATATCCTATGTCGAAGGGTGAAAATGTCATTTCCTTCTTGCGTTGTTTACAAGGCACAAGCAGTCAAGACATCCTACTACACAAGAATAATATTACACGTATAAAGAAATCTTGTAAAGATTTCTATACAAAGCGATGTGACAGAAAATATAGTAGTAATACACCCACAAACTGTTTGTACAAACTTTCTCTTACAAACTTATGTGAGTATAATATTATTGCAGAAAATAAATGGAGTGAATATAATGAATTTGATTTTTTATATTTACTATTTCATTTATTTTCTACACACCACTTTGTATGAAAATCTTTGTACGTGTAACATTATTGGCTGCACAAACAACCCTTTCCATGTTCAGATTAGGCAAGGAATTCGGATGACAAAACCTCCACCAATCCTTTTGTTGTGTTTCTTGAAAAAACTGAAACCCTTCTTATTAAATGATCATAATACTTCCCAAAAATCGAAATCTTGACATATTAAAAGTATCTGTTGAAGTAATATAAGGAATATTGATATTACGCCTTAATATCAAATGTCGTGATTCCTTTTTAGTGTGATTATGTTACCTTATTTTAGATGATTACAGCCTTTATGTTTATATTGTATTTCCTTTATGAGCTTCATACTTTTGCATAAATAGGGATCATGTACATATATCAAACACAATTCAATATACAGAAAACATTCTTCTATTATATTATTCTTAAGGCATACTCAGGCAGTCTGCTTTTTCCTCTCCTTGCCTCTCTTACCGACTCATAATCTGACCGTATCTTTTCTTTTCCAGGCTCATCACCATATAAATAAGAAGGCTTAGTCAACAAATTTGGCATCCCTTGTATTTTTATTACGTTCCCTTGTGTTCAAAATTTTCAATATTTTTAAACTTTCTTTATTTCATTTCTTTTGACAATGAGTTAGAAAAGGGCCTGCACTGTTATTTTCTTATATTAATCGATTTGTCTGCTGCACCAGAATGCATCCAACGAATTCAGAGGTGCTACCAAATCCTTAAAATAATTGAGACGTGTCCAATCCAAATTCCAAAACTCGGGGTAATTATTTTATCATTAATATTTTATATTATCACAGTGACTAGACTTAGCTTTTGGCAAAACAAGTGGTCATTCTTTTTTATCTGTTTATGATGCATTGACTAAACATTATAAAACTCTGTGTGTGTCTATATATAATGTGTGTTCCTGTGAGTGCATATGTATGTATGAGTTGTAACACATGCTTTAGACTATAAGATGAAATAGTGCAATTAAACCAATTGGTTATAATGCAGTGCACTTTAAAAATATAGAACAAAATATATAACATATTATCGAATTCAGTCTTGTTTGTTTGTTTATAGATGATTAGATGTTAGTCCGATAAAATACATTTTTTACTTGACTAAACATTACAAAAGTCTGTTGACTATTACTTGCCACAAAAGAGGAGATATAATGCGATTGATCTTCACTTTGAAACACAAAAAGAATCCTCATAATCCCCTAGTGTTAGGATTCAGTTGTTTGACTTGGTTGACTGAACAGACTAAAAGTGAGATAGGCTTATTCTACTCATTCAGCTCATGCAGCTCACTTTAGTAAAACAGAGTCTGTTTACTCTGCTGACTTACCGCGTAATTACTTTTGTCTTACTCAGTTCCCTGTTCCCTGTTCACCTTATATAAGTGAACTCATGTAAATATTTTAATCAATGAAAAAGTAAAGTTTCAGCTTACACTCATAACACTCTACTTAGGTTTTACTGTTATTTTCTTTCGCTGCGTTTCTGCTTTCGCAACTCCTAGAAATTGAGGCGCAGAACTATAACTTCTGTAGGAAGAAATCACAGGTAGCCTCCTCTTCTTTCTTTCTCTTTCTCTTTTGTATGTAAGTTTCTTCAATTGTTGATTAATAGCTAAATCTAATAATTTCTTTTTGATAAATGAAACTATTTTCAATTATCAACTTATTGGCAGCCAAGTGTTTTAGGATGGATCCAAAACATGGTTGACTTAATTTTAGCCTGTCTTTAATCGTTGATTGGATCTGGATCGGCCAAATTTATACCTCTCTTTGGGGGTGGGGGTCGGGGTTGGGGGTTTTTGAAGAGGATTGGTGAAACTCTTAACAAAATGACTAACGAGAAAGTGTTTAGGACTATTAGGTATACCGTAGGGGGTTTATTGTGCATTAGAGATACCTTGAGGGGTTTACATCATTAAAACGTGTCTAGGATTGTATTTGAGACATTTGTATGTTTTTCCGATAATATCTTGTTATATATGTCTTTTTAAATCAACGAATCATGGTTGTGCTCAGTTGGATGGGAGAAAACTAAATATATTATGCTAACGAGGCCTCCGTTTCCTTCAACCAAATTATGAAAATTTAGCCGCTCATGGCCATCATGAAAACTGAAAGGAGAAGTTGAAGAAGAGGGGAAGGAGAGGCGGGTGTAATATATTTCAGTCTGATCTCTCTCCCCCTCTTAAAATATCCAATTCAAATCTTTGAATTCTACTCAATCTCCTAAAAATATTCTAAGTTTTATCCTAAAATAACATTTATCCAAATCTGATTAATTAAAAATAAAATAAAGTCCTAATATAACTAGGAAAGTGGTATTTCCAGCTGTAACTTTCGTGCACCAGATCTTCAAAACTTCCAATAATAAACCACATATTTGAATTGCATGATAAAGTCAAATGTTCCAAAAAGTCAGTAGTGCAGGTGTGTTAATTTCAAGCCCAATCACAACCTTGATGCAGCAAGTATCTCTCCAAACTCAAAACATGAAAGTTGTAGATCTATTTCTTGGGGTTCCATAACATTTTGAATCATCTCAATCGGAGCTCAAATGAGAGAGTTATGCCCAGATTATGAAGCGATGTCGAAACTGTTTGAAATCATCTAATTAGTTTCATTTTGTATTTAACGCCTCCATTTGCATCCTAAATCAAACTAAAATAATAATGAGTACATTTAGGCACCAAATAAGTATAAAAGACTAGACATCAAAAGGGGAAAAGGAAAGAAGGGGGGGTGGGTGGCGGAAGTGGGTGGGATATGACATTTTGCATTCTCATCAACAACCATGGGTCTTAATTTTGAATGAATGGCTTGTGTTTTTTGTTGACTTTATTTGTAATTTCCTTGTATATGTGATTTACTTTTCTATCCTTGTAATTGCCTATATAAAGGCAACTATTTCTCTTTGTAATTTTAGCTAAGATATATTAAATATTTGGTTTATCGATTTTAAAAGAACTTGTGTGTTCTTATTTGTGAATTCTTTATCCAAGTCTTGGCAAAGGGATTTGGTGGTGAATTAAAAATCAAGTTTGTAGAGTGATTCTTTATGCTTGAAGGTTACTACTTATCTTGATCCGAAAATTTGCAAGTAAATGTTTTGTACTAGTTTATGCTCGGCCGAATTTGACTTGTTTTTGTGGTATATTGTTGTTGTTGTGTTGTTAGATATGGACCAGGTTTATAAATGAAAATTTGATAAGTTTTGAACTGATATTTAAGTTGAGGAGATTATCAATTTAGGTATAATGATTTATTGAATTGTTAAAAAAATGATACAAGTTTCAAATTCTTCAATTTAAGGACATTCAATGATGTTAACTTTAACGACAAATGAAACGTCTTTAAAAACCCCTAAATATTTATTTACTTTTTTAGTTTTTGAATTCTCAAATTTAAAAAAAAAAAAAAACGAATGAAATAAAATAGAAAAGGGTTTGAATATCCTATGTTGAAGGGTGAAAATGTCATTTCCTTCTTGCGTTGTTTGCAAGGCACAAGCAGTCAAGACATCATACTACACAAGAATAATATTACACGTACAAAGAAATGTGTAAGATTTCTATGCAAAGCGATGTGATAGAAAATAGAGTAATAATACACCCACAAACTTTTTATCCAAACTTTCTCTCACAAACTTATGTGGGTGTAGTATTATTGCAGAAAATAAATGGAGTGAATATAATGAATTTGATTTTTTGTATTTACTCTTTCATTCATTTTCTACACACCATTTTATATAAAAATCTTTGTACATCTAACATTATTGGCTACACAAACAACCCTTTCCATGTTCAGATTAGGCAAGGAATTCGGATGATAAAACCTCCACCAATCCTTTTGTTGTGTTTCTTGAAAAAATTGAAACCCTTCTTATTAAATGTTCATAATACTTCCCAGAAATCGAAATCTTGACATATTAAAAGTATATGTCGAAGTAATATAAGGAATATTGATATTACGCCTTAATATCAAATATCATGATTCCTTTTTAGTGTGATTATGTTACCTTATTTTAGATGATTACAGCCTTTATGTTTATATTGTATTTCCTTTATGAGCTTCATACTTTTGTATAAATAGGGATCATGTACATATATCAAACACAATTCAATATACAGAAAACATTCTTCTATTATATTATCCTTAAGGCATACTCAGGCAGTCTCCTTTTTCCTCTCCTTGCCTCTCTTACCGACTCATAATCTGACAGTATCTTTTCTTTTTCAGACTCATCACCATGTAAATAAGAAGGCTTAGTCAACAAATTTGGCATCCCTTGTATTTTTATTACGTTCCATTGTGTCCAAAATTTTCAATATTTTTAAACTTCTTTATTTCATTTCTTTTGAGAATGAGTTAGAAAAGGGCCTGCACTGTGATTTTCTTATATTAATCGATTTGTCTGCTGCACCAGAATGCATCCAGCGAATTCAGAGGTGCTACCAAATCCTTGAAACAATTGAGATGTGTCCAATCCAAATTCCAAAACTCGTGGTAATTATTTTATCATTAATATTTTATATTATCACACTGACTAGACTTAGCATTTGGCAAAACAAGTGGTCATTCTTTTTTATTTGTTTATAGATGATTAGATGTTAGTCCGATAAAATACATTTTTTACTAGACTAAACATTAAAAAAGTCTGTTGACTATTACTTGCCACAAAAGAGGAGATATAATGCGATTGATCTTCGCTTTGAAACACAAAAAGAATTCTCATAATCCCCTAGAAATTGAGGCGCGGAACTATAACTTCTGTAGGAAGAAATCACAGGTAGCCTCATCTTCTTTCTTTCTCTTTCTCTTTTGTATGTAAGTTTCTTCAATTGTTGATTAATAGCTAAATCTAATAATTTCTTTTTGATAAATGAAACTATTTTCAATTATCAACTTATTGGCAGGCAAGTGTTTTAGGATGGATCGAAAACATGGTTGACTTAATTTTACCCTCTCTTTAATCGTTGATTGGATCTGGATGAGCCAAATTTATACCTCTCTTTGGGGGTGGGGGTCGCGGTCGGGGGTTTTTGAAGAGGATTGCTGAAACTCTTAACAAAATGACTAACGAGAAAATGTTTAGGACTATTAGGTATACCGTAGGGGGTTATTGTGCATTAGAGATACCTTGAGGGGTTTACATCATTAAAACGTGTCTAGGATTGTATTTGAGACATTTGTATGTTTTTTCGATAATATCTTGTTATATATGTCTTTTTAAATCAACGAATCATGGTTGTGCTCAGTTGGATAAGAGAAAATTAAATATGTTGCTCCATATATATATAGTTTAAAAGTACCTAATTAAGTGTGTCAAGACCAAATATTCGGTTCTCTAGATTAATTTTCTCAAACAAGCAGTTATTGACTTCTTACATTTTCCACTTTTACAGGGAATCTGAATACATTGGCAGGCTTCATGAGCATCGAAGGAGCCTTTTCACATACTATTTCCTCCATGTGGAAATATGATGTCTTCCTAAGCTTTAGAGGTGAAGACACCCGTACCAACTTCACAGATCATCTACATGCTGCTTTAAAGAAAAGTGGAATTAATGTTTTCAAGGATGACGTAGAACTTGAGAAGGGAAAATCCACTTCACCTGAACTCTCAAAAGCAATTGAAGAATCAAGAATATCGATTATTGTTTTCTCAAGAAATTATGCTTCTTCCACTTGGTGCTTGAATGAACTCGTTAAGATTGTTCAATGCATGATGACAATGAAACATATGGTTATTCCAATTTTCTATGATGTGGATCCATCTGTAGTAAGGAAGCAAACAGGAACTTTTCAGGAGGCCTTTTCTAAACATGAAGAAACATTTAGGGAGAATATGGAAAAGGTGCAAAAGTGGAGAACTGCTTTGACAGAGGTGGCCAATCTCTCTGGATGGTGTCTAAAGGATAGGTAATAATTGTCTTCTTTTGTAATATGTTCTCTTAAGGTGTGTTTGGTTCAAGTAATGTTATATTAATGGAAAGATAGATTATTGAGAATGTTTAGGGAAATGTGTTTGGTTAGTTGGAATAAATTAGTGGCTATGTTATATTGATATGTTTGGTTAGGAGAATTGTTAGTATATTATATAAATTACTAAATTGTCCTATTTTTTAAATACTAATATAATATTATTTTTGAATCATTTCTTTTAATCCTCTACATTTGAAATTTTGCTAAAACACCCCAGCCACATAAAAGTTTAATTTCTAACTAAATCACCCCCACTCACCCGAAGCTATTGTCGGCCGCCCACCACCAACACCGACGACAGTGACAGTGGCTAGAACGACATACAATTGACCATATCTAGCTGGTCGTGTACCAGTTTGGCCGAAAATGGCCAGATCTACGGCCAGAACTAGCAGTCATTAAACTAGCCATCGTTAACGGCCAAAGATATGGTCGTCGTTAACGACAAAAGCCATATATCTAGCTAAAAACAGCCAGATCCAGTCGGTTGTGCGCTGCTCTGGCATCGACGGCTGATGGTGGTGGCCAGTTGTCGGTCGCCGATAGTGGTGGCTAGATTCGGCTACAGTCTTTCGTAATTTTGTTTAAGTTCAGGGTACTTATATCCTAAAAATTTTGTATGTAAGTATAAAATAGTCCATGAATATATTTGTAAATTTTTTTCAAAATAAGGGCATTATTGTCCAAAATTTTTAATAGTAAGGGTAAAATTATAACAAAAATAAGATTACGAAGTAATCTTGAAATATCTAAGAAAATAGAGGTAATAAAATTACCTATTCTATAACCAACAGTAATTACTATTGATTTTAGAAGATTACCGGAATCTTATATTACTTGACAACCAAACGTGATAATTAAGTAATATAAGAAGACATTACCTTAATAATAGGAGATTACACCCCAACCAAACATACCCTTATTCTCAAAGAGACTGACCATGTGTATGTGTTTAAGTGTTTCTTGAAGGAAGTGTTGATTAATTAGCTACCATTATTTTTCCTTTAATTACGTGCTTGTGTTTTTTTATTATTTATTAACTTGTTTGTGGTTGGTATTAAAAGAAATATCTTTTTTATGTTCTTTTCCATTTTGCAGGCTTGAGTCAAAATTTATTGAAGAAATTGTTGACGAGATATCAAGAAGACTAAATCCTACGACATTAATGACTGGTGACGACCTGGTGGGATTAAATTCACGTTTGACAAGACTTTTAATGCTTATGAGCACAAGTTCTAATGACGTTCGAATGATAGGGATTTGTGGAATGGGAGGAATAGGCAAGACAACAATTGCAAGAGCTGTTTATGACTCGATCTCTTGTGAATTTGAAGGTAGTAGTTTTCTCGCTAACGTTAGAGAAATTTCGGAGAAAAGAGGTCTTCTTTGTTTACAAAAGCAACTTATTTCCAACATCCTAAGGAAAAGGAAAATTAAAATTTGGAATGTCCATGATGGAATCAAAATGATAAGAAATAGGTTGCGGACTTTTAAAATTCTCGTTGTTATAGATGATGTGGATAATATAAACCAACTAAATGAATTAACTGGAAAACATGATTGGTTTGGTCGTGGTAGTAGGATTATAATAACAACAAGAGATAAGCATCTGCTGATGGCACATGGAGTGGATTACATATACGAGGCTGAGAAATTAGATGATAACGAAGCCCTTCAATTATTTAACTTGAAAGCCTTCAAAAATTATCAGCCTCCAAAAGAATATGAGCAATTGTCCAAACATGTTTTAAAGTATGCTAGTGGTCTTCCATTAGCTCTTGAAGTTTTAGGCTCCTTTTTGTTTGGTAGAACGACTGATGAATGGGAAAGTGCATTAGAACGATTAGGTAGAGATTCTGAAAAAAGAATTCTTGATATTCTTCAAATTAGTTTTGATGGGTTAAATGAATCAGAGAAGAAAATATTTCTTGATGTTGCATGTTTCTTTAAAAGAAAAAATAAAGATCATGTGACAAGAATACTAGACTCTTGTGGTTTTGATCCAACAATTGGAATAAGTGTTCTTGTTGATAAATCTCTCTTAACTATTTCAAATGACAACGAATTGTTAATGCATGATTTGTTAAAAGAAATGGGTCATCAAATTGTGAAGAGGGAATCCCTGGAAGAGCCTGGAAAACGTAGTAGATTGTGGGAAAAAACAGATATCAGTCACGTGTTGACAAAAAATACGGTAAGCAATTTTATGAGAAGTTTGATAATAACGTAGTTGCTTTAATTTGTCAATTCCTTTAACTAATTAACCTTTATACGTTTATCAATTTCATAATTTATCCTTAAATTTGCTATTTACTAGGGAACTGAAGTAGTGGAGAGCATAATACTTGAAAAAGAGGCGCAGCTGAGTGTCGATGCTAAAGTCTTTTCGAAGATGATCAAGCTAAGACTTCTCAAAATCCATAACCTACAACTCCCCCAAGGCCTTGAATACCTTTCGAACGAATTATCATTCCTTGAATGGAATGGATATTCTTTAAAATCATTGCCATCAAGTTTGCTATTGGATAAAACTGTTGAGCTTATAATGCATTATAGTCGCATCGAACAGTTGTGGAAGGAAATCATACAAGTAAGACTCGGTCATGAATATGTGCTTTAGCTATTATATATTGTTGTTAAGTTAACAAGCAAAGGCTCAACATTATTTTAGTCTAATAGGTCCTTTCATATAAAACTTGGATTTTTTTTTTTTTTTTCCTCATTGTCTTTTATCTATCTAAATGAAAGGATTCGGAACTTTTGACTTTTGAGTCAAATACCATGTTAAATTATCAGTACATTTAAATGCTTAAGCAGTGGGTGAGATCTTATCATTTTATTATCTGCAACATCTGTGAATCATCATAGATAAATTTTTACATTAATTCATTGTCTTTTCTGTTTCAATAGCCTCTAGACAAGTTGAAAGTCATCAGTCTCAGTCACTCCAAGAACTTGAACAAGACGTTTCCACAGATAGTACAAAGTATGGAATCTCTAGTGGAGCTTTGTTTAGACAGAACTCCGATTAAAGAATTACCATTCCCAGTTGAGCATCTAAAGGGAATTGTTTTGTTGAGTATGGAAGACTGCAAGAATCTTGTGACTCTTCCAACAAATATAAATGATTTGAAATCTCTCAAAACTCTATCAATCTCTGGTTGCTCCAAACTTGAAAATGTGCCAGAGAATTTGGGGCAAGTAGAAAATTTAGAGAAGCTTGATGTAAGTGGAACTGCTATAAGGCGACCAACGTCCTCCATTTTTTCAATGAAGAATCTTAAGGAATTATCTTTTCGCGGATGCAAAGGACCGCCATCAAACTCATGGTATTTGCCCTTCCCATTCAATTTGATGTCAGGAAGAAGATCAGATCCCATCATCACTTTGAAGTTGCCTTCACTGTCAGGTTTGCCTTCATTAACAAATTTAGATCTCAGTGACTGCAATCTAGAAGAAATCCCCAGTGAAGTTGGCAACTTAGTTTCATTGCAAAATCTATATCTAGGAAAGAACAATTTTGTGTCACTTCCTAGCACCATCAATCGTCTTCCTATGCTTATGAAACTTCGTTTGAATAATTGTCATAGGCTTCAATCATTGCCAGAACTTCCACCCAATTTACAAACCCTCAATGTAAATTATTGTGCTTCACTAAAAAGATTACCAAATGCATTACAATCGTGCATGATACCATATCGTGCAGAATGCATTTGTTGCAGGAATTGCTTGAAATTGAGTGACTACAAAACCAGTGTGCCATCAACACCAAAGGTCCCTCTCTCTCTCTCTCTCTCTCTCTCTCTCTCTCTCTCTCTCTCGCGTTAAAGATATTTATATACGATTTTATCTATCTTCTATTTTTATTTTTACAGGAACTGCCCAATCCAATAGGTGAGATGACCAGCATTGTTATCCCTGGAACTGAAGTTCCGAAGTGGTTCAGCCATCAGAGTGAGGGTTCTTCAATAAGAATAAAATGTCTTCCTGACATGAAGTTGAAGGGATTCTTTGTGACCGCTGTTCATTTTATCCAGAAGCATTTTCCTGCCCTCATTGATAATGCTTACCTTCGTTTTCGAGGCAATCAAGAAGGGGAAAATCCTAACGAGATCGATCTTAGAGCTGAAGATAATTATTTCCAGGGTACTGTATCAGACCATCTTTGGCTAATCTATATCCCAATCCGCTTCTTCTGCACTGTGCCGCACAAATATTTTTTTGAGTTCGAATTTGACACATCAGGGTGCCCAGCAATTACTGTGAGTAGGTGTGCGGCCCATCCGATATATGAAGAAGAATTCGTCGAGTTTGACCATCCAACAGAACAATGCAGTAGCTCTATTTCTGAGAATAATGATCACAACCGCCTTCATGCTGAGGTCTTAGCAGGTCGTTCCTGAAATTGACATTAATGGTGGAATCTTTGGTTGAAGTGTATGTGATTGAAGGGCTCTTTCTAATTAAGTAGTTTAAATAATTCTGAATTTCAGATGATCACATCTCTATTCTGAAGGAAATTATGTGAATATTACCTTATGTTTACCTGCTGTATGTTTTCATCTATATATATAGCAGTTGTTGGATTCTTTTACCTGCTATATGTTTTCATCTAGGTTGAAACTACAGCCTAATAATTTCAGTTATTTTGATACGTGGCTCATCAAATGATTACTTTACGACTTGATGCAACTAAATATGATTTACAATTTTGTGGGCTTTGGCTGAGAGTCCCTTGGGCCAAGCCCATTACCAATCCTGACCTTTTGTTAAAATTTTAAATTATGATTTACATTGGGAAATCACCCGCTACTATTTTCATCTTTAACCCCCATCTTCAATTTTAAGCCAAAGATATAATTGTAATAAATATTCTTCTTCTTTTCCCACGTTTTTACTTCAAAACTTTATATTGATAGATTTAAAAAATTAAAATTAACAATAAACCATACAATTTCCTCAATGAGAATTTGTGATATCAAGTTTTTGTTTTAACGGATAGGAAACTAGGGTTTTCTTCCGTTAATATGGGATTCCATAAACAAATTAATTCATAATTATATGATAATTTGATTGATTTTGTCTCATACTTTATTATTAATTCTAATTGGATAAAAATTACTTTAATTTCTTTATAACCACAAACATAAAGCTTTGAAGTAAAATTAAAGGAGCCTGGACAAATGACAGTGAAGAGGTGTGGAATTTCATGATCATCCAACAGAACAAGGCAGTAGCTCTAATTCTAGGAATTTGATCAAATGCCACCAAGAATTTGTTGCCTTGGAAATGGATGTTGTTGTAACTAAGCAAAGTCTTGACAATGAAATTGACGATGAACCACAACCAGGCACACAGCTACATACAAATATTTGGGTTAATTGCTTGATATTTTAAAACCATAACTTATATGTTTTGAATCCACTCACTAAAAATCATGACTACGTCCCTGACCATAACCTAAAAGGCAAAAGAGCTCGAATTCTCTTAATCACCCTCAAACATAACTAGTCACCTTAATAAAAGTAATATGTTGATTTGTTGATAAAATGACAGAAATTTGTAATTGCATTTCTTCTCTTGATTTGTGTTGATTAGTTTGTGTTCATTTTATTTGTTTTTGGACTTGATCAATTTGTGATTTTTTTTCCTCATATAATTTGTGTATTTGTTTATGGGTTAATTTATGTTATCTTATAATAAGATCGTTTCATTTAAATTATCCATTATTTTCGAAAACCATCCAATATCTCTTATTATAGAGTTTTTTTATATTTTTACATCGAGGTTTTTAATACTATTAAAAGGGTTATTCTAGAAAATCTTGGAAACCCTCAAAATAAATGATCTCGAGAGGAATATGAAATTAGTCCTTCGTCTCACAAACAAATTATTTGAATAAATGTTCTTATATAAACATCAATCTATCATTATTATGTGATTATAATATCATTATTCATTTATATCTCCTTCACTTATGTATGCTTTTAGGTTATTGCATTTATATGAAAAAAATTGTACAAATCAATAGAATGTATATATGGGCTTGGGCCCAAGCCTTTAACCAATAAGCAAGTATACAAGCCCGAACTTTTATTTAAAGGGCTGTCATATTTATAAACATTATATTAAATTGTTACTCAAAATTTAGATAATCCCTAAATTAATTTCAACATTATACCTTACTCTTCAATATATAACACATAACGTTCCAAAATTAAATTAATTGAAATCTCACTTTCTTCTATATTTATGTTGCTATTTTTACATAATCTCTTTTTTATATGGTTTAATTTCGTTTGCTATCATTTTAAACACCCCCATAATTTGGGAATTATGGTGACCCCCACGTCAATATTACTACCCTTCCTTAAGATTTTACTTAATTAAGCTATGCGTTGATATCTGTTTCTTTTAGGATTTAAGAAGTTGTTTTTGCACATGAAGCAAAACCATTTTTCCTAAATTTTTTCTAATATTAGCAAGAAAACTCTCACTTTCAAATTATCAAAAAACCCCTGTTAGGAATGGATCTAGGAATTAATTTTAGAGAGGGAAAATTTAAAATAATATAATACTGTTGATGCTGTGATTTGCACCAACGATAAGTACGTAGATTCCTTGGTGAAATTTACGCAAGAGTTGTATGAAATCCGTGATATGATGCAGGATCAATGAACGCAATAAAAGAAAAAACAACAAAAGATTTTTAAAATGGTTCATATGCTAAGTTTAAATTCTACTTCTACTATTTTTGTATTCTTTTTTGTGTTTTTATGCACACAAATATATGTAAAAAATTAGTTTATACGTGTTGTGAACCCACGCTTTAAGGATTGACCTTATAAATATATGAAAAAAGTTAATGAGTGACGTTAAATCTATAAATATTGGTACAAATACAGGATGATCAAAGTAAAAAAACTACAGCAAATTAATTAAAAAAAAATTAAGTGGGGTAACCAGCCCACTCATGACAATGTAGGTCCATCATCGCTCCCAGTCTTGGGGTTATTTAATAATTATTAAACAAGGAGATGAGTTTAATACAAAACAATCTCACAAGACAAATATGAAAAAACTAGATTAAATATATAATAGAATTATTTTAGATGAATCTTTTGACAGATGTTTTATTTTTATACATGACGTCTGGGTCATCTTCGTTTAACTTTTTTAGCCTAAGGTACAATAATTAGGTCAGCAGACAGTAAAATTGACAAAAATGTCTGTCGTTACATTGACATTTTAATTAATAATTTAACCATTTTCTTCTCCCAATAATTGGGAACACAATAAAGAGGTAATGAACAAGGAAATTACTGTATGTTACTGGGCTTTGTAATGATGCTGGGCCTAAGATTTAATAGTTTAAATCATTTCTTTTCCATTATAATTTTGCTACTGCATACTTTTTCTTATGGTAATAATTCATTATACTTTATAATATCAATTGTAATATTTCTAATGAAAACCGTCCATTTCCATTCACGTCTTTTGAGGGTTGATCCAATTCTAAGCGGGCCTTTTTACTTTGAAAATAAATAAAAGCATCCTTCAACTTTTTAAACTCCTGCGGAAAGGACATGTTGCAATCCGAGATTTATCGAAAGGCTGAACGACTTTCACCAACCCAAAGTTTGGCATAAAGACGATTGATACATACAAAATTTAGAAATGACAAACAAATACTTTTTATCATATTCTATTAGAGATTTTGGTCTATTAAAAGACAGTATAGTAATTTCATTCTCACCCCAAGTCCCTTTGCACAACCCTCTTATCAGAGTAGATGCCCTAGAGCCAATCAATTATTGTCATTTCTTTTCCATTATAATTTTGCTACTACATACCTTTTCTTACGGTAATAATTCATTATACTTTATAATATCAATTGTAATATTTCTAATGAAAACCGTCCATTTCCATCCACATCTTTTGAGGGTTGATCCAATTCTAAGTGGGCCTTTTTGCTTTGAAAATAAATAAAGGCATCCTTCAACTTTTTTAAACACCTGAGTAAAGGATATGTTGCAATCCGAGATTTATCGAAAGGCTGAACGACTTTCACCTACCCAAAGTTTGGCATAAAGACGATTGATACCCAAAAAATTTAGAAATGACAAACAAATATTTTTTGTCATATTCTGTCACAGATTTTTGTCTGTTAAAAGACAGTATAATAATTTCATTCTCACCCCAAGCCTGTTTGCACAACCCTCTTGTCAGAATAGATGCCCTAGAGCCAATCAATTATTGTAGAATTGACTCTTTATAATAATGTTCATTAATCAATAAAAGGTAATTTATTCTATATCGCGTAAATAATTATTATTGCAATATATATTGATATATGTCCTTAGAATGGTAGAACCGTGACGAGGGTATCAAGTGTTTCAAATCTTGATAGTGAGAACCCTATGAGCACATATGGTGGTCATTCTAGAAATGTTCATAGCCCTATTATTATTCTGAAATAAGGGCACAGATAATACGGTAAGGCTATCATAGTGTTGAACGACCCTGTCGGAAGGCAATGACTGATCTCACTTGTCAAGGTTGTTTGGTGACAACCTGATGCAACACATGGGTGCTTGCTGTAGGCGAATACATCGTAGCAAGTTCACTGGACTGACCCACCAGAGGATTCCATATGGATGGTAATCCCAGTGTCTATGAAACAAATCCTCTAACGAATGGTGGTGCACGTGATCCTTAGACTTGAGATCACCGGAGTGCCTTGTGCACCGATTGGTGCAGTTTGACACTAGCCTAACGCAGTTCTTTTTAGAGCTGTCAATACGGTGGTGATTGGCTACATCAAGGAGTGTATCAAGACTATGGTGGATAGACAGAGGATTCATCACTACCGGGTACGGGAGAAGTTATCTCACGGCGTAATTCAGTATATGGTAATGACATTAAAACTGTGGCCACAGTGGATTGTTGCTCTATCCAGTTTGTAATATAGGTCATTGGTCCAGAAACTGAATACATAATATCGAGAGTAACCGAAGGTTGACCCTATTTCTATGTCTTCGCCTCGTCGAGATAACGTATGATGAAAGGATCGAATTGTACAGTAACCATATCATTGACAGGTAGCTACTTTGCTGAATCCGAATCTATTGAGTGGCCATGATGCCTTGCTAGGGGCCAATCTTGGTCTATGTATTAGTGAGATGATTAATTGGTGTTAATTGCGATACTATACACTGTCGGTATGATGAGGAGCCTATGGGTCACACACATAGAAGATAATTTAAGACTCAGGAAGTAAGAATGACGTTTTTGTCTTTTCGGGTGAAAGGGTATTTTGATAATTTCACAGTGCAATTAAATTTGCTAAGGTTGTAGCCTTTAATTAATTTGTTAGAAAAATTAAATAAGTGAAATTACGTTTAAATATGTGTTCGCATATATTTAAATAAATTATCATTATTGTTAAATGCTAATATATATATTAAATATATATTAATTGATTTTAATTGAGATAATGATGAAATTAAAATAAATATCTAATTGGGAGTGTTTGGAAACATGGGGTGTTTGGGTTGGAGCCCAAGCCTATTCCATATAGGAATAGGGCAATTAAACTTGACTATATAAACTTAAGTTTAATTGAGAAATGTGTGAATATTTCATTATATCATTTTTCCATTTGAGAGAAAAATTTTCAGCCCCTAAACACTCTTAGGCCAGATTTGGGTTTTTTCCTAAAATCAAATTCTTTTGATTTCTTCTTCTTTGTTTCTTAAGGCTAAGAAGGATCTAGCAAATCCCTCCTTAGTTCCTTACAATTGTCTTCGTGTGGACTACGTCGGTTCGATCCTACCATTGGGTCAGTAGCAAATACATTCAGAGACAAAGTTGGAGGAGCCTCCAAACATGCGTATGGTTTCTTAAACTCTAGATTTATTTTCTGCAGATTCTTGTTTTGCATAAACTGTAATTTTTGTGCCCTGATTTTGGGTTCTATAGTAACCATCCGTATTGTAATTAATTTTTGTTTTCCGCTGCCTCAATGAATCATTTACTAACAGTGGTATCAGAGCCTAGGGTACCAGATTTTACAGTTTTTATGAATGGTTGATTACATGTATTTGATTGATAACATGTTGCCTTGATGAATCTGCACAAAATCTGCCATGAAAGCAGTTTATTTTCTTAAATCTGCAAAATCTGAAAATCTACTGTTGAATGAATGAATCAATTGATAAATTGATTTAATAATGTGTTGATGAATGTTATATTGGTTGGTTGGAATCCTGGTCGAATGTTTGTGCATTCGATTTGATTTGGATTCGTGTTATTACACAAAAACTGCAAAAATCGTGAATCGTGCGATTTGGGGATTTCCAGGTCTCACCCTGGAATTCTTCGCCTAGCTGTCCCAATTCTGTATTTTTTGCTAAGGGATGAAACTGTAGTTTTTTAATAACCTATAAAGCCAATAATCATTCTGCACATTTAAGAGGGTAATTAATTAATAAACACCCAATTCAAAAATTGATTGTTTTTGAAATGTATCCTATGTACTTGTTTGTATATTGTATGGTGCCCGGTACATGAGCCCTATGACCTATGGTGAATGTTTTAAATTATTTTGGGTATGTATGGTTGTAAGTTTTAATAGTAGGGCGGGGCCTGCGTGTCCTGCCTTCCTTTCACTTCTTGATGTACATTCTCTTCTCATCTAATTCCTCTCGAATGTAAATCGAGGTTTTTAAATTTATTGATGTAAAGAATTTTGTATAATTATTTTTATATAAATTTAGTTGATGTTTTTGTAATGTACTTGAGGCGGAGCGATGGAAGAGAAGATATACTTGAAGACTCAAGTTTTTATTACAGGACCCCTAGGTGACCCACCGATTCCTTAGGCTGGAGGGAAATCAGTTTTAGTTAGGCCATGTACTGGCACGTTTTAATGTTTTGTTTAGAATGCATGCTAAGGTTGAATGTTGAATAACATGCCAAACAAGTCATTCTAACAAAGATAATAATCTGATGAGACATTAAATAAAAACTCTCAAATTTAGTATATTAAGTCATGTAAGCCTTCCATCACCATGGTTTTAATCAAACCATTATTTGTCGAAACCTTATTCGCCAAAGCGAAGGGCACACTTTTACCAGTGGGAGGTTAAAATGCATTGGAGGTTTCCTTAATTGTGAGGGTCGACTTAAAATGACGGTTTTGCTTGTTTGCCAAAGCAAAGGTTGATAAACGCGTCATAGGCATAGTAGAGTAGTACACCATATATGTGTCGTGGTGAAATGTATGTCCACTCTACTGATTTGAGAATCACACTTAAGGACAATGGTTGGAGCCATGAATTGTGTGATTGACTACTTGCTTTCACATTTGAGGTTGATAGTAAGAGCTATCAAATGGTATGGATTAAGTTTGTTGGCCTACCTAATCAAATCATTTTAGCTTGTTCGCCAAAGCAAAGGTTTGAAATGAGAAGGATGGGGATCTCGGTCCACTAGGAAAGTCAACGGGCTTTCTCGAGTTAAAAGGGAGGGCTATTGACCTGAGTAAAATAGTGGGAGCATCGTTTAATAAAGACCATATTAAAAATAATGAACTTTATAATAACTTTATCTTTTCTGCAATTGTAGATTCACCAAAATGAGCATTATGAACTTGCGACCGATAATCAAGAAAGAAAACATGTTGGATGGATCCAATTTTCAGGCTGGTATCGTAATCTTCGGATTATACTCAAGTTAGAAAAGAAATTGTATACCTTGAAAACATACATGGTTGAGCCTGACCTGATGCCACTCAAGAAGTAAAGGATACTTATCAAAAGTTTCTTGATGATGCTGATGGCGTTCAATGCTTGATCTTAGCATCGATGACACCTATGCTGCAAAAGCAGCATGAGAATATGGACGTTCTTCCATTATTCTACACCTCAATGAGCTTTTTGAAAACAAATGCTCGACATGAGAGGTACAAGGTGTCGAAAGCACTGTTTGGGAGTCATCTAACTGAAGGAGCCCAAGTTGGTCCTCATGTGTCAAGATGATTGAGCACATAGAGAGACTTGAGACTTTGGGATGTGGCTTGGATGCAGAATTACAAAGGATTTAATTTTGCAATCCTTGCCTGACTCTTATGCTCTGTTCATAATGAATTTCAATATGAACACGATGGAGGAAACCCCTGTCAGAACTTTTGAACATGTTGAGGATTGCAGAGCAGGACTTAAAAAAGTCCAAGCCTGTTTACGGTTGTAGCCAGTAAATCAAAGGGTAAGGCCCAGGCCAAACCCAAGCCCAACGCCAAAGAACAGGTGCTCTTGGGCCTGAGAGTGGCATAGGGAAGGGTAAGGTAGTCTGCTTCTTTTGTGGCAAGCCTGGCCACCGGAGGAAACACTACAAGGCTTTCCTCGCAAGCAAGAAGAAGTCAGAGGCTACAACTTCGGGTATATTATGATTGAGATTAACTCTCTCCCTCAACACATCTTCGGTCATTGACACAGGATGTGGTACTTACATTTGTACTGATGTTTAGGGACTAAGGCAGAGTAGAGTGCTTGCCAGGGAGAGGTGGACCTATGCGTTAGGAATGGAGCACATGTGGCTGCATTGGCTGTAGGGACTTACTGCTTATGTTTGCCTACGGGCTTGTTGTTGGAACTACATAACTGTTATCACGTACCTTCTATTTCTAGAAATATTATTTCAATATCCGCTTTGGAAAATATGGGGTATCAATTTGAGATATCTAATAGATTGGTGTCCTTTAGTTTGAATGGTATTCTGTTTGGAATGCAAGGTTATATAGTGGATTATATGTTCTTGATTTAACAATAAGGATATTCTCAATGTTGAAACTAAGAAAGTTAAAAATAGTGATCAAAACACAGACTATCTCTGGCACTGTAGATTGTGTTATGTTAATAAGACCCGCATTGCAAAACTTCAAAGGGATGGAGTTTTGGACCCTTTTTACTTTCAGTCATTTGAGGTATGCAGTCATGCCTGTTAGGCAAGATGACCAAGTCTCCTTTCACAGGACAAAATGAAAGGGCTACTGAGCTGTTAGGTATCATCCATAGTGATGTATGTGGTCCACTAACAGTTGAAGCTAGAGGAGGTATTTATACTTCATCACATTTACTGATGATTTCATTAGATATGGTTATGTCTACCTTATGAAACAATAAATCTGAAGCCTTTGATAAATTCAAGGAATTCAGGAATGAAGTATAGAATAGGTTGGGCAAAAATATTAAAGCTCTTCGGTCGGACGAGGAGGTGAATACTTAAGCTGCAGGGTTTTCAGAGTACCTAAAGGAATATGAGATAGTATCACAACTCACCCCTCGTATATAGCCTAACACAATGGAGTGTCAGAAAAGAAGAATAGGACCTACTTGACATGATAAGCTCCATGATGAGTTTTAGTGATTTACCTGCATCGTTCTAGGGTTATGCTAGAGACTGCGACTCAGGTTTTGAACCATGTGCCATCAAAGTCTGTAGATAAGACTCCATATGAGCTATGGAGTGGGCGAAAGCCCAACTTGTCTTATCTAAGGATTTGGGGTTGCGAGCTTATGTTAAGAAATTAACTCGAACAAGTTGGGCCCAAAACTTGTAAATGTATATGTGGGATATCAAAGGAGACCAAATGATACTATTTTTACCACCCAGAAGAGCGCAAAATTTTTGTTGCTGTGTTCTGGTGTCTTCCTAGAAAATGAATATTTCTAAAAGTACTAGTAGGAGAAAAGTAGAACTTGATGAAGTTCTAGAACCACAAAAATATACTAAACGAAGGACGGGATGATGTGTCACAAGAAGTGGTTGAGCATCAAGAGGAGGTTACTCCACAACTTGTGGATCAAAAAATAAACCACCTTAGATAGCACAGGAGCTACATAGATCGTGGGAGAGTACGCCATGAACCCGAGAGATATAGTTATCTCGTGACTCAACATGGTGATGTATAGTCTACCAAGACGATGAACCCATAACCTACAAAGCGCTATATCGGATCCAGATTCTATAAATGGCTTGAAGCTATGAAATCTGAGATAGACTTTAGTACCAAAACCAAGTGTGGGCTCTGGTGGAACCACCTGGAAAGGTAAAACCCATAAGGTGTAAATAGGTCTTAAGAAGAAGATTGACAGGATGGCAACGTGCTACTTATAAAGCACGATTGGTTGCCAAAGGTTCAAACAAATTCATGGCATTGACTATGAAGAAACCTTTTCGCCGGTTGCCATGATTAAATCCATCTGGATAATGCTTGCGATTGCTGCATATCATGACTATGAGATTGGCAAATGAATGTCAAAACAGCTTTCTAAATGGAAACCTTGAAGAGGATGTGTATATGACACAACCCGATGGTTTCGTTCTTGATGGGCAAGCTAATAGGATATGCAAGTTGCAGAGATCCATTTATAGAGTCAAGCAAGCTTCAAGGAGCTAGAACATTTGTTTTGATGAATGTGTAAAAGAATTCAGTTTTATCAAGAACGAAGTTGAGCCCTGTGTTTACAAGAAAGTGAGTGGGAGCGCAGTAGTATTCCTAGTGTATATGTCGATGATATACTTCTGATCGGGAAGATATACGAACTTACAGTTGGTAAAGACTTGGTTATCCAAGTGGCTTCTCCATGAAGGACTTAGGGGAAGTAACCTACATCCTTGGAATAAAGATCATCAAGTCAGAGTGCATATATTGACAAAGTACTGAAAAGATTCAGTATAGAACAATCCAAAAAGGGATTTCTTCCGATGTCACATGGTGTTTATCTCTGTAAGGAATTGTGTCTAGAACACAAGATGAGAGAGATAGGATGAAGAGGATCCCATTGCATAAGCAATTGGATCCATCATGTATGCCATGTTATGTACTCGAATTGATGTCTCGTATGCTTTGAGCACTTGTAGTAGATATCAATTAGATCCAGGTGAGCATCACTGGATGGCTGTCAAGAATATTCTTAAGTACCTAAAGAGGACTAAGGAGATGTTATTGGTTTATGGAAGGCAAGATAAGCTCACTGTAAGAGGATACAGTGATGCTAGTTTCCAAATGAACAAAGATGATTATCAATCACAATTAGGGTTTGTATTTTGTCTCAATGGCAGTGCAATGAGCTGGAAGAGCTTAAGCAAAGCATTGTAGCGGACTCTACAATGGAGGCTTAGTATATTGCATTGTCAGATGCAGCGAGGAGGCAGTCTGGATTAAGAAGTTCGTTGCTGAACTTGGTGTGGTTCCCATGATTGTTGATCCTATAGACATTATTGTGACAACAATGGATCAATCGCTCAAGCCAGGGAACCACAGTCTCATCAGAAGTCCAGACACATACTCAAACGATTCCATTCATCAGAGAGATAGTTGAGAGGAAAGATATGCAGATCAGTAAAGTGCATACTGACGACAATCTTGCAGATCCACTGACAAAGCCTCTATCGCAGCAGAAGCATGAAAGGCACTTGAGATCATTTGGTATTAAATACATGAATAATTGGCTATAGTGCAAGTGGGAGATTGTTAGAGTAGTGCCCTAGAGCCAATCAATTATGTAGAATTGACTCTTGTAATAAGTTTATTAATCAATAAAAGGCAATTTATCTATATGGCGTAAATCATCATTATTGCATTATGTATAGATATGTGTCCTTAGAATGGTGGAACCATGACGAGGGTATCAAGTGTTTCAAATCTTGAGTGAGAACCCTATAGCAATATGGTGGCCATTCTGAAATGTCTGTAGCCCTAGTATTATTCTGAAGTAAGGGCACAAATAATATAGTAAGGCTATCATAGTGTTGAACGACCTTGTCGAGAAGGCAGTGACTGATCTCACTTGTCAAAGTTGTTTGGTGACAACCTCATGCAACACATGGGTGCTTGCTGTAGGCGAATATACCGTAGCAAGTTCACTGGACTGACCCACCAGAGGATTCCATATGGATGGTAACCGCAATATCATGGAACAAATCCTCTAACAATGGTGGTGCATGTGATCCTTAGGCTTAAGATCACCGGAGCGCCTTGTGCACCGATTGGTCTAGTTTGACACTATCCTAACAAGTTCTTTTCAGAGCTGTCAATACGGTGGTGATTGGCTACATCAAGGAGTGTATAAAGACTATGGTGAATAGATAGAGGATTCATCACTACTGGGTACTAGAGAAGTTATCTCACGGCGCAATTCAGTATATGGCAATGACACTAAAATTGTGGCCACTAGGATGAGTTGTTGCTCTATCCAGTTTATAATACAGGTCATTGGTCAGAAACTGATTACGTAAGATCGAGAGTAAAGAAGGTTGACACTATTTCTATGCCTTCGTCTCGTCAAGATAACGTATGATGAAAGGATGAATTATACGGTAACCATGTCGTTAACAGGTAGCTACTTTGTTGAATCCGAATCTATCAGGTGGCCATGATGCCTTGCTAGGGGCCAATCTTGGTGTGTATTAGTAAGATGATTAATTGTGTTAATTCGTGATACTACACTGTCGGTATGATGAGGAGCCTATGGGTCACACACATGAAGATAATTAAGACTCAGGAAGAAGAATGACATTTTCATTTTTTGGGCAAAAGGTATTTTGGTAATTTCACAATGCGAATTAAATTTGCTAAGGTCGTAGCCTTTAATTAATTTGTTAGAAAAATAATAAGTGAAATTACGTTTAAATATGTGTTCGCATATATTTAAATAAATTATCATATTTTTAAAGTTATATATATATTTAAATATATATTAATTGATTTTAATTGAGATAATGATGAAATTAAATAAATATCTAATTGGGAGTGTTTGGAAACATGGGGTGTTTGGGTTGGAGCTCAAGCCAATTCCATATGGGAATAGGGCAATTAAACTTGACTATATAAACTTAAGTTATGAGAAATGTGTGAATATTTCATTATATCATTTTTCCAATTGAGAGAAAAATTTTCAGCCCCTAAACACTCTCACGCCAGATTTGGGTTTTGCCTAAAATCAAATTCTTTTGATTTCTTCTTCTTTGTTTCTTAAGGTTAAGGAGGATCTAGCAAATCCCTCCTTAGTTCCTTGTGATTGTCTGTGTAGACTACGTCGGTTCGATCCAACACTTGGGTCGATAGCGAATACATTCAAAGACAAGTTAGAGGAGCCTTCAAACTGCGTATGGTTTCTTAAACTCTAGATTATATTCTGCTGATTCTTGTTTTGCATAAACTAATTTCTGTGCCCTGATTTGGGTTCTATAGTAACAATTCGTGTTGTAATTAATTTTTGTTTTTTGCTACCTCAATGGATCGTTTACTAACACCTCTTGTTTCAGATTGATTTTTTGACCAAATTAACATTTTTCACCGAAGTTCGGTGATAAACAGTGGCATTGGCCCTGTGTGGCACGCGTTGGGAATAGAGATCAGTGAGTATTTGTCTTTCACAATTTTTATCTTTAAATTTCCTAACAGAAGATGACGAAAAGTGGGTGTTTGTCATTTCCAAACCTTTTGGGTACCACTTTGTCTTTACAGAAACTTTGGGTATGTGTAAGTCGTTCCCCTTTATCGAAATGACAAGTTAGATATCTCTGTTTCATTTATTTCAGATTCCTCCTCTTAAAGTATTGTCGTTAATTTGGTGGTAATGGGGTTGGCTTGGCTGGATGAGGACTTTAATTAAGCAAGTTATAGACACTAATTTGGGCTCGATTTCCAGCGATTGAGGAGTCGCAGCAACGGCCAAAAAAAAACATCAAAACAATCAGCTGCTGGCAAAGAAGCTGGTGGTGAAGTCTGGAGAGATCGGTTGTACCCAAATCAATTGGAAAAAGCTTGAAGAAGTAACCCAATCTCACAAAGTGGCAAAAATGGAGGTGGTTGGAAACGATAAGTGAGGTTGGCAATGTGTTGGAAAAATGGCTCATTTAGCAAATCACATGGGGGTAGAAGTGATAATGGAAAAAGGTTTAGGGACTTATAGTAATAGGCCAAAATGTTAGTTTTCCCACATGCTTGGGAATGAAAAGTGGGAAACTTTTGGGGCCTATATATGAGGACCTAAATCATTGTTATTTGTATCCCAAGATGTAATTCCATTATACTTCTTTTGTTTAGGGTTCTTTCTTAAGGACCCTTAGTTTGCAATAGTTTGTTGTATCTCCCCTTTGTTTTGGGTATTTGTTGTATTGCCCAAAAGTTTGTAATATTGTTTGGAGATAGTGGAGTTTTCTTTTGCAGCACCCGAGGACCTAGGTTTCAATACCGAATCTCGTTAATTCCTGGTATTCTTTATTTTTGCATTTAATTTGGTTATTTATTTATGCTTTACTACTTGTTATATTATATTCAATAGCTAGCGTTAGAGTTTATGTTTCCGTTGCATAACAAAAAGAAGGTATAATTTTGTAGAGAACATTGGGGGAGTCCAACAGTGGTCTCGAAAGTGATAGACTTGGAATATGATTGGAAGAAGCCAAAAATCGTCGTCTTGAATGTTGCGCTAATGTGAGCCACTCTTACTAATGTGAGCTTGTCTCCTGCTAAAGAAAGTGCAGACGCACTTTGCATGCTAA
This sequence comes from Pistacia vera, assembly GCF_008641045.1. NCBI lineage: Eukaryota > Viridiplantae > Streptophyta > Magnoliopsida > Sapindales > Anacardiaceae > Pistacia > Pistacia vera. The sequence continues at coordinate 215,514 of NW_022195050.1, read as the reverse complement.
CATACTCCACGATACAGTGTATATGACTATTAGCCAACGGCATTACTTTAAGAGTAGGAATTTGGAATAATAAAACCAGTGGATCCACTTATAATTTTGCTAAACCTGGGTGGGAAACATGTTGTTTACTTTGAAATCATTTCTAAAATTTTTTTATGAAACCTTTTCATAAAATATTATGATATTAAAGATCTCATTTGCGAGACGGAGGTTCCTATTTATGTTTTAAATTAGAATTGTATACCTAAAAGTAGAATCTAAATCCTACAAAATGTAATACAAAACTCAGATTGGTTCAACCTTTAGATAATTAAAAAAAAAAAAAAGAGAGAATAATGACCAAATATCTATGCCTTAAAAATGATTTACCTTTTGGGTTTCAGAAACTAACAATATCAGTATCATTTTTTACATTTAAATGTAAAATTAACTGTAAAAGAGTATTCATGTCATATTATCTAACATATATAACATTAAACACACGAATCTAAATTAATCAAACCGGCCCGAATATCTCTCACTAAAATTCCTTTAAATTTTCTAAAAGTCAACCCCTAATGCTCAAAATGCAACAAAATTGTAGAAAAATTAGAAGAATTACAAAAAGTAAGCTCTATCACATGTTTGGCCACCAACTGTGGCCTGGCTAGATTGCAAATTGGCCACGGTTGGGCGTGATCTCCCCGGGTAGATTGCGGCCTGGTAGCGTGGTTGGCCACGATTGGCAGTGTGAGTGCAACCACCCTCTCCTCAACGTATGAGTTGACAATGTATTTATTTTTAATGATTTTGGATTTGTCATTTGATATTTGTAATTCTTTTATATTGTTCTTTGTCTTTGTTATCGGGTTTATGATTTTAATAAGTTAGAAACATTATGAGGAATGAGATGGTGGAAGAATAAGTTTATGATTTTGTGTTTCGTGTTATTGGAGAAGGTTTTGGATAGGTAGATTGTTTGGAAATCATATAGCATCAGAATTCTTTTGATAAGTGGTATTCTTCAGAAGCATTTTGCTTGCATAGGAGGAACCACAATACACCGATGTGGCAGACATTGACATCTTAAATTTACGCTGACGCTATCGTTATTTTCTAGCATCGGGATTGGCATTGGCGTTGGTGTAAAACACTTTTTCACGGTATCATTTTGATAATGAGTAATAAGAGTAAAAATAATATTTCAACCGTTCAAGTTGGTGAAATTATATTACGAATGGATGGAACTTGTTAGTAACCAAAAGGTGAGAAGAAAATTTTATTAAGAAATAGATAAGGGGATCAATTAGCCCTTAAAGAATACAATTAAACCCCTGAATTATACTTAATAAAATGAAAATTTAATTCATAGTTGTTGGATTTGAATGTATGTTTAGTTAATGTGTGATGCATCACCGCAATTGTTTTATAAGTAGTTAGTCATAGTCATCAATCTCCTTTTTCCAACACACAAGACTCTTATGTATAATTAATTCCAGTGATTAAAGAGTTTATTATGCGGCTAGAAAGAGAGAGGTTAGGTCAAAGAGTATATGTTGAAGAGTACTTTTTCAATCAAACTGGTTTGTTTGATATTGTTTCCAATTATAATTATGAACTTAGATAATTTTTTTTTTTTTTTAATTTCTCTAGTCTTTGACAACATATAAATGTGGGATTTTGTTTTATTATTATTTTTTAATCTCTTTTAACATAAAGTACGGATACCTATATTTTTTACTTTTAACATTTAACATTTGTTAGACATTTATTTTTTTTTTATATGTATTTATGATTAATTTGAAATGCATGCCCTGAGAGCTTTAATTTGCGGATCAAAGAGTAGTAAATTTGTGGATCAGATTATTTGTAGTTGCACAGCTACGTGCCTCTCCATTTTTCAACTCAAATGCAAAGAATCAATAAAATTCTAGGAAGCAAAAAATCACCTAACACTGTAGTACTACCTAATTTCACATTTCTTTCCAACAAACATTCCTGATATATATGACACAGAACACAATCTTAATTACCCAAATGCCTTAACTAATAAACAATGAACCCGGCAAAACACTGCTTCACTTGTTCACTCTTGTCTTGTGGGACTCATTCTTCACAGATGGACCTCAAAAGCTTCCCACTGTGTCATCTTTAACAGCCAATCCAACAAGTTCACCACATCGTTTATAAGCAACAAAATTCTCACAAACCAAAACACAAACACGTTATACGCATTTCCTCAAAAAATCCGAAAAAAGGTATGCCAGAACACACCCGCAAACAACAAATGTGCACTCTTCTCGCAAAAAGAACAATAGGGTATCGAAGTAAATACTCACAAATGAAGGGGGCTAAACTGCAAAAGATGAGAATCAGGAGAAGGAAGAGAGGGAAGGAGGTCAGGCAAGATAAAGAGCGGGAGGCCTTTGCGTGTGGAGAGGAGAAGCGACGGCGTTTCGATGGAGTTGGGACAGTTGCTCAACTGGAGTAACCCCGTCCGGGCTTTGCCGTTGCTCCATGCTTTGACGACGAACTTCATGATGTTCAGGTTTAGCTTGAAGAAGCTACTGGGGAACTCCTTTTGGTTGGAGGTGTGGAGAGAGAGATGTAAACTAAGAAATAAAACAGCGGTGTTTTGGGAAATATGAGGAGAAACCTAATGCACAACAGGCATTTGCCGGCAAAATTTGAACTTATCACTAATTTATTAAAAGAAAAAAAAATGTCCTTCACTTCTCTGTGTTTAGGTTAATGAATTAACGTTTTAGGTTGTTATTGTAATTTTCATGAAACTGGTTTGGTTAATATATTTTTTTGACGAGGTTTGGTTTATAAATGATAATTTGACAAGTTTTGAACTGATATTTAAGTTGAGGAGATTATCAATTTAGGTATAATGATTTATTGAATTGTTAAAAAAAATGATACAAGTTTCAAATTCTTCAGTTTAAGGACATTCAATGGTGTTAACTTTAACGACAAATGAAACGTCATTAAAAACCCTTGAATATTTATTCATTTTTTTAGTTTTTGAATTCTAAAATTTAAAAAAAAAAAAACGAACTAAATAAAATAGAAAAGGGTTTGAATTCTAAAATTTTAAAATCTAATAAAAATAAAAATCCAAAAACTTCTATATTAATTTTTTATCTTTTTATTTTTATGATATTTAAATTTTGTTAAGTTGAAATGATTTTATGTGTCAGCATTTCATAGAATAGATGTTTTTTAGTTCAATTATATTTTAAAAATATAGGACAAAATATATAGGGATATAGGGATAGAATATGGATAAATAATGAAACAAACGGACCTAACATATTATCGAATTCAGTCTTGTTTGTTTGTTTATAAATGTTAGTTCGATAAAATACATTTTTTACTTGACTAAACATTACAAAAGTCTGTTGACTATTACTTGCTACAAAAGAGGAGATATAATGCAGATTGATCTTCACTTCGAAACACAAAAAGAGTCCTCATAATCCCCTTCAAATTGAGGCAGAACTGTAACTTCTGTAGGAAGAACTCAGTACAGGTAGCCTCATCTTCTTTCTTTCTCTTTCTCTCTCTTTTGTATGTAAGTTTCTCAATTGTTGATCAATCTTGTTTAATCCTCATAATCCCCTTGAAATTGAGGCAGAACTATAACTTCTGTAGGAAGAACTCAGTACAGGTAGCCCCATCTTCTTTCTTTCTGTTTCTCTCTTTTTTATGTAAGTGTCTGCAATTTTTGATTAATCTTGATTAACAGCTAATTCTAATAATTTGTCTTTGAAGATTAATATCTAACTATATATAATCTTGATTCTTAATTGTTTTCCTCAAGATATGTGCAGTAATTTCTTTTTGGTAAATGAAACTACTTTCAATTATCAAATTATTGGCAGGCAAGTGTTTTAGGATGCATCCAAAACATGGTTGACTTAATTTTAGCCTCTCTTTGATCGTTGATTGGATCTGGATGGGCCAAATTTATATCTCTCTTTGGGGGTGGGGGTGAAACTCTTAACAAAATGACTAACGAGAAAGTGTTTAGGACTATTAGGTATACCCTAGGGGATTTATGGTGCACTAGAGATGCCTTGAGGAGTTTACATCATTAAAACGTGTCTAGGATTGTATTTGAGACATTTGTATGTTTTTCCGATAATATCTTGTTATATATGTCTGTTTAAATCAACAAATCATGGTTGTGCTTAGTTGGATGAGAGAAAACTAAATATATTACTCCATAAATCTTTACTCTTTTTTTTTTGTTTAAAAGTACCTAATCAAGTGTGTCAAGACCAAATATTAGGTTCCCTCGATTAATTTTCTCAAGCAAGAAGTTATTGATTTCTTACATTTTCCACTTTTAAAGGAAATCTAAATACATTGGCAGGCTTCATGAGCATCGAAGGAGCCTTTTCCCATACTTTTTCCTCTATGTGGAAATATGATGTCTTCCTAAGCTTTAGAGGTGAAGACACCCGTAACAACTTCACAGATCATCTGCACGTTGCTTTAAAGAAAAGTGGAATTACTGTTTTCAAGGATGACATAGAACTTGAGAAGGGAAAATCCACTTCGCTTGAACTCTATAAAGCAATTGAAGAATCAAGAATATCGATTATTGTTTCATCAAGAAATTATGCTTCTTCCACTTGGTGCTTGAATGAACTCGTTAAGATTTTTCAATGCATGATGACAATGAAACATACGGTTTTTCCAATTTTCTATGATGTGGATCCATCTGTAGTAAGGAAGCAAACAGGAACTTTTCAAGAGGCATTTTCTAAACATGAAGAAACATTTAGGGAGAATATGGAAAAGGTGCAAAAGTGGAGAGCTGCTTTGATAGAGGTGGCCAATCTCTCTGGATGGTGTCTAAAGGATAGGTAATAATTTGTCTTCTTTATTGTAATATGTTCTCTTAGGATGTGTTTGGTTCAGGAAATGTTATATTAATGGAAAGATAAATTACATTGAAGATTATGAATAATGCTTAGGGGAGTGTCTTTGGTTGATTGGAATAAATTAGTAGGTATTTTATATTGATATGTTTGGTTGGAAGGAATAAATTGGTAGGTATATTATATAAAATACTAAATTGCCCTTCTTTTTAAATATTTATACAATATTATTTTTTGAATCATTTCTTTTAACCCCCTACATCTTAGATTTTGCTAAAACACCCCAGCTACATAAAAGTTTAATTTCTAACCAAATCACCCCCACCCACCCCAAGCCACTACCAGCCACCCACCACCACTGCTAGCGTCAACGGTAGTAGCCAGAACGATGCACAACTGACCAGATCTAGCTGGTCATGTACCAATCTGGCCAGTCCAATTTCGTCAAAGGAAGTGTTGATTAATTAGTTACTGTTATTTTTCCTTTAATTACGTGCTTGTGTTTTTTTATTATTTATTAACTTGTTTGTGTTGGTATTAAAAGACATATCTTTTATGTTCTTTTCCATTTTTGCAGACCTGAGTCAAAATTTATTAAAGAAATTGTCAACGAGATATTAAGAAGACTAAGTCATACAACATTGAGGACTCATGAGGACCTTGTGGGATTAAATTCACGTATAACAAGACTTTTAAGGCTTATGAATACAAGTTCTAATGAAGTTCGAATGATAGGGATTTGTAGAATGGGAGGAATAGGCAAGACAACAATTGCAAGAGCTATTTATGACTTGATCTCATGTGAATTTGAAGGTAGTAGTTTTCTTGCTAACGTTAGAGAAATTTCAGAGAAAAGTGGTCTTGTTTGTTTACAAGAGCAACTTATTTCCAACATCCTAAGGGAAAGGAAAATTAAAGTGTGGAATGTCCATGAAGGAATCAAAATGATAAGAAGTAGGTTGCGGAATTTTAAAATTCTCATTGTTATAGATGATGTGGATAATATAAACCAACTAAATGAATTAACTGGAAAACATGATTGGTTTGGTCGTGGTAGTAGGATTATAATAACAACAAGAGATAAGCATCTTCTGATGACACATGGAGTGGATTTCATATACGAGGCTGAGAAATTAGCTGACGAAGAAGCTCTTCAACTATTCAGTTTGAAAGCCTTCAAAAATTATCAGCCTCCAGAAGAATATGAGCAAGTTGTCCAAACATGTTTTAAAGTATGCTAGTGGTCTTCCATTAGCTCTTGAAGTTTTAGGCTCCTTTTTGTTTGGTAGAACGATTGATGAATGGGAAAGTGCATTACAACGATTAGGTAGAGATTCTGAAAAAATAATTCTTGATATTCTTCAAATTAGTTTTGATGGGTTAAATGAATCAGAGAAGAAAATATTTCTTGATGTTGCATGTTTCTTTAAAGGAAAAAATAAAGATCATGTGACAAGAATACTAGACTCTTGTGGTTTTGATCCAATTATTGGAATAAGTGTTCTTGTTGATAAATCTCTCTTAACTATTTGAAATGACAACGAATTGTCGATGCACGATTTGTCACCTGAATACTGAAGGGCATTCTTTACAACTATGTAGTCTTCAGTTAAGGAATTTAATAAGATCATTGCTAAACTAGTGTCACCTAGTTCCTGATCAGTACCATTAAGAATTAAAGTCATCTTAAGGAATTCATCTAAATTATCCTCAACAGATTTAGAACCATCCATTTTGTACGAAAATAAAGCACCCTTTAAAAAAGCAAGGTTAGGTGCTGACTATAAAGAATATAAAGTTTCGAGTTTACCCCATTGTACGCTTCCTCATTGATTTCATCCTTCTTCTTCAGCTTCTCTTCTGGCCATTTGGTTTCGTCTTTCTCCAGGGCAATTCCCACCTTGTTGTGGGACAGCAGTGCCTTCATTTTCTTTTTCCAACTCCCAAAATCTATCTTGCCATCATACTGAGTGATTTCTAATCGTGTAGTTGACATCTTTGTGTTTGAACAATTTGATACTGACTCAAGAAACCCTAGACCGAACTGACAATGTAAATCTTGAATGAATTACTAAGACTCAAACTTGAATCTTCACCAAGATTTCCTCAATCAGTGAATTTACCACTCGAATCTGTAAACTAGGACTCAAGATTGCTAAGGGAAGCCTTAATTTGAAAAAAGCCCCCAAATTTTAGACAAACCCTAATTTTTTAGAAACCCTAAGTCACTGAGCAGTCTCCAAATCGATCAAGCTTATTGTCTAATAGCTCTGATACCACTGTTATACTGAGCCAACAAACACAAACATAAACCAGATTTCAACTCCACACAGATTACACAAAACATCCACACAAGAAACGCAGGATTTTTACCGTGGTTCGATTATCCTATTTGGATAATCTACGTCCACATTGAGCTCCGAAAATGGAGAGCTCACAGCACTACTAATCTGAATAATATCAATACAGTACAAGATCCAACACAACCAGATCAAAACCTCTCAAATTATACCCAAGAATCAACCCGTAACTCACCCAAGAACTCTCACCTGGAATCCTCAAGCCACAAGAGTAAAACTACCCTCAGATTAACTAACAATCGCTAATCAATCTACTAGTTACAATGATTCTAAAAAGTGCAGAAAAATCAATCAAGAACTGAAGAACGAACTGCAGAAAAATGCAAAAATCAGATCTGATGTACAGTGAACCATTCCCCTCTTTTATACTGCTGACTTTTTGACATGTCTTCAGCCTTTGGATCTGCACAGCTTGGATGGACAGGATGCACAGATAAATTCAAGCCAAAAACTCTGTGTTTCATTTAATATTAAAGCAGCATCGTTTTTCAGTCTTCACTTCAACAAGGCGCAATTGAGTGTCAATGCTAAAGTGTTTTCGAAGATGATCAAGCTAAGACTTCTCAAAATCCATATCGTCCAACTCCCCCAAGGCCTTGAATACCTTTCAAACGAATTATCATTCCTTGAATGGAATGGATATTCTTTAAAATCATTGCCATCAAGTTTGCTATTGGATAAAACTGTTGAGCTTATAATGCATTATAGTGGCATCGAACAGTTGTGGAAGGAAATCATACAAGTAAGACTCAGTCATGAATATGTGCTTTAGCCGTTATATATTGTTGTTAAGTTAATAGGTAAAGGCTCAAAAATTATTTTAGTCTAGAAGGTCCTTTCATATAAAACTTGGTTTTTTTTTTTTTTTTTTTTTTAATTGTCTTTTATCTAGCTGAATGAAAGGGTTTGAATTTTAGACTTTTAACTTTGATACCATATTAAATTATCAGCCCACTTAAAAGCTTAAGTAATGGGTGAGCTCTTAAGATTAAATTATCGTGCAACATCTTCGGATCATCATTGATAAATTTTTACATTAATTCATTGTCTTTTCTGTTTCAATAGCCTCTAGACAAGTTGAAAGTCATCTGTCTCAGTCACTCCAAGAACTTGAACAAGACGCCAGACTTTACAAAAGTCCCGTATCTCGAGGAGTTAATTCTTGAAGGACGTACAGGACTCAAGAGATTCACCCATCTTTACTATTTCACAAAAAGCTTGTATTGCTGAATCTCAGAGATTGTACAAGTCTTACAACTCTTCCAAGAAAGATTGATATGGAAGCTCTGAAAATACTTGTACTTTCTGGTTGCTTGAAGTTGAAGACGTTTCCACAGATTCTACGAAGTATGGAATTTCTAGTGGAGCTTTGTTTAGACAGAACTCCGATTAAAGAATTACCATTCCCAGTTGAACATCTAAAGGGAATTGTTTTGTTGAGTATGGAAGACTGCAAGAATCTTGTGACTCTTCCAACAAATATAAATGATTTGAAATCTCTCAAAACTCTGTCAATCTCTGGTTGCTTCAAACTTGAAAATGTACCAGAGAATTTGGGGCAAGTAGAAAATTTGGAGAAGCTTGATGTAAGTGGAACTGCTATAAGGCGACCAACGTCCTCCATTTTTTTCATGAAGAATCTTAAGGAGTTATCTTTTCGCGGCTGCAAAGGACCGCCATCAAGCTCATGGTATTTGCCTTTCCCATTCAATTTGATGTCAGGTCGAAGATCAGATCCCATCATCACTTTGAAGTTGCCTTCACTGTCAGGTTTGCCATCATTGACAGACTTAGATCTCAGTGACTGCAATCTAGGACCAATCCCCAGTGAAGTTGGCAACTTAGTTTCATTGCAAAAGCTACATTTAGGAAAGAACAATTTTGTGTCACTTCCTAGCAGCATCAATCGTCTTCCTAAGCTTATGGAACTTTGTTTGGATAATTGTCATGGGCTTCAATCATTGCCAGAACTTCCACCGAATTTAAATTGCCTTCTTGTAGATCATTGTACTTCACTAGAAAGATTTCCAAATGCATTATGCATAACACCATATCGTGTACAATACACTTCTTGTGTGAATTGCTTGAAATTGAGTGACTACAAAACCAGTGTGGCATCAACACCAAAGGTCTCCTTCTTTTCCTTTTCCCCCTTTTTGTCTCTCCCTCTTTCTCTTGCGTTAAAGATATTCAATGTAAGATTTTGCTTATCTTCTATTTTTATTGTTTACAGGAAATGCCCAATTCAACAGCTGACGTTACCAATATTTTTATTCCTGGAAGTGAAGTTCCGAAGTGGTTCAGCCATCAGAGTGAGGGTTCTTCAATAAGAATAAAATGTCTTCCAGACATGAAGTAGAAGGGATTCTTTGTCACCGCTGTTCTTTTTACCCGGAAGCATTTTCCTGCCCTCAATAATAATGCTTGCATTCGTTATCAAGGCAATCAAGAAGGGAGAAATCCTTTCCATTCGTGTGTTATACCTGAAGATATATTTGTCTACGGTACAGTTTCAGACCATCTTTGGCTACTCTATATCCCAATCTGCTACTTCGACATGGTGCCGCATAAATATTTTGGGTTTGAATTTAAGACACGAGAGTGCCTAGCAGTGACTGTGAGTAGGTGTGCGGCCCATCCGATATATGAAGAAGAATTGGTCGAGTTTGACTATCCAACAGAACAATGCAGTAGTAGCTCTATTTCTGGGAATAATTTGATTGAATATCACCAAGATTTTGTTACATCAGAAATGGATGCTGCTGCAACTAAGCGAAGCCTTGTTGAATATGATGGCGCAGAAACTAGTGGAATCGATGAGGAACCACAACCCAAAAGGCAGAAAAACTCAGAATTCTCTTGATCACCTTGAAGGGTAATGAACAAGTAAGCACATATATTCCTCGCTTTCAGAAGTCTTTTTATATTTTTAATAATTAACATAATCAAATGTTTCAAGATACTTTAAAAATTTTTATTTATTTATGTATATTTAATGAATCACAGCCGCCTTCATGCTGAGCTCTTAGCAGGTCGTTCCTGAAATTGATATGGATGGTGGAATCTTTGGTTGAAGTGGATGTGATTGAAAGACTCTTTCTAATTTAGTTGTTTAAATAATTCTGAATTTCAGATGATGACATGACATCTCTATTATGAAAGAAATTATGTGAATGTTACCTTATGGTTCACTCTAATAGGCTATATATAGCAATTGTTGGATTGTTTTACCTGCTATATGTTTTTATGTAGGTTGAAATTACATGCCTAATAATTTCATTTATTTTGATATGTGGCTCATCAAATGATTACTTGATGAAATTAAGAAAGCTCATCAAATGGAAAATGTTAACATGTACATTCATCCTTTTGCTGCACATTTACAATTTTGTGGGCTTGGGCCGAGAGGCCCTTGGGCTAAGCCCATTATTAATCCTGACTTTTTGTTAAAATTTTAAATTATGATTTACATCTGGATTTCAGCCCCTACTATTTTCATCCTTAACCCCATCTTCAATTTTAAATAAAGATATAATTGCAATAAAAAAAAAATTCTTCTTTTCCTTTCAAAACTTTATATTGGTAGATTTAAAAAATCAAAAGTAAATTTAAATAAATTAAAATTAACAATAAACTACAAAATTTTCTCAATGAGAATTTATGATATCAAATTTTTGTTTTAATGGGTAGGAAATTGGGTTTTTTTTTTTTCTATTAATATGGGATTAGAAGCGATTACATAATTGTAAGAGTTTTGAGATTGGAATTTTATAAATAAATTATTTCATAATTATATGATAACAATAGTAATTAAATTTGTCTTATACTCTATTGTTAATTCTAATTGAATTAAAATTCCTTTAATTTTTTTATAACCATAAATATGAAGCTTCCAAGTAAAATTATAGAGAATAATAACTTTTTTGTTATAATTATATTCTCACTTAAAATTGAAGATGGAGGTTAAAGAGGGAAATAGTGGGACTCAAACTCAAACCCACTTCACTATACATTTTAGATATTCTTACATTAATTTCAACTTTACCATTTATTCTTCAATACTTACATGAGTCGACATGAAGAAAACTTGTTTGTTATGTAAAATTTATATTTTACTTTCTTCTTTTATTTTCCATTTCCATATGATCAACCACCCTCTTGTAGTCTTCTTTATTTATTCTATACAACTAACTGTAATTTTTCATTTTTTAGCGATCAAACTATAAAAACCCATCAATACTAAAGAATAAACACTTTAAAAAATTCATACTTTCCCCTAATCTTTCTAATTACCATCATCAATTAAGATGCCCTCGGTATGTGTTCTTAGAAATCAACTTAAAAAAAATCAATAGCAAAATGATTTAAATCTTAATTAGAAAATGAGGCCATGTCAAGCTATTTATTTAATCTTAATTCGAAAGGATTTTTAATGCATGTCATTTGATCCTATACTGTAATTTGAGTCATGGGTAATTCAAAGTAGGTTGATAAAATATTTTTTATTATTAAACATTAATAAAATTTGTTGACTTTACTCGCCATCAACCAACATATTATAGAGTATTGATTTTTTTTATGACTGGAGGTGTTCAAACCAACTTGTATGCATCTCAACTAATCATTCGAGACTTTAAAACTACCAATCGAGTAATAGCTCCAATGACCCTAGAACATTATACCTTATTCTTCAACATTTGAACTGTAATTACTAATTAGATAAAAAGGTGGTTCCATCAATTAATCAAGTTAATTAGTCTTTGAAGAACTTTAAACGGTCAATTTCTTGCTAATTAGCTAGAACCACATTAAGTCACTTTTTACAAATTAATAAAATCTCATTATCAAACTATATATAGTTTCTCTTGTTTTCTAATAAATAAATAAGATACTGATCAGAATTATAGTATCTCTCATTTTCTAAAAAGAAAATTGAAAAACAAAAAGGTTAATTTTAGAGACCACCCTGACTTTTAAAATCAGTATATTTTGCTTTGGATATTCCATTCATCTTTCATTGAGATTTAACATAATTTCAAACACCCCTTATGGTTTTTTTTTTTTTTTTTTTTTTTCTCATCTAATTTATGTATATGTTTATGGGTTAATTTATGTTATCATATAATAAGATCGTTTCATTTAAAGCATTTACTAATTTTGAAAACCATTTAAAATTTCTTATTAAAAGGTTTTTTGAAATTTTTATATCGAGGTTCTTAATAATTTTAATAGGGTTCAAGACAATCTTGAAAACCCTCAAAATAATTGGTCTCATGAGAGGTATATGAAATTAATCCTTCGTTGCACATACAAATTATCTGAATAAATGTTTTTATATAAAGATCAATCTATCATTATTATGTGATTATATATCATTATTCATTTTTATCTCCTTCACTTATATATTATTGCATTTATATGAAATTTTTTATATAATTCAATAGAATGTAAATAATAAAATTATACTCCTTACAGTAATATATTTCAAAAATATATTTGGGCTTGGGCTGAGACTTCCTTGGGCCCAAGCCTTTTAACAATGAGCAAGTATACAAGCCCGAACTTTTGTTTAAAGGGCTGTCATATTAATAAACATTATATTAAATTGTTGAATCTATAAATTAATTTCAACATTAAACCTTATTCTTCAATATTAAACACATATCCTTCCAAAACTAAATTAAGTGAAATCTCATTTTCTTCCATTATTTAACACAAGAAAGAGGTAATGAACAAGGAAATTACTGTATGTTACTGGGCTTTGTAATGATGCTGGGCCAAAGAATTAATAGTTTAAATCGTTTTTTTTTTTCCATTATAATTTTGCTGCCATGTACTTTTTCTTATGATAATAATTAATTATACTTTATAATATTAGAAAACCGTCCATTTCCATTCACGTCTTTTGAGTCCAGTTCTAAGTGGGCCTTTTTGATGTTAGAGAAATATCAGGAAAAAACAATGGTCTTGTTTAATTACAAAAGCAACTTCTTTCCCAAATACTAAGAGAAACAAATATTAACATATGGGATGTGTATGAAGGAATCCAAATGATTAGAAGCAGGTTGCAGCATAAAAAGGTTCTAATTGTTATAGATGATGTGGATGATATAAAACAACTAAACAATTTAACCGGAAAGCATGATTGATTTGGTCCAGGTAGTAGGATTATAATAACAACTAGAGATAAACATTTGTTGATGACACATGGAGTGGATATGATGCACAAGGCGGAGGAACTAGATGATGAAGCGCTTCAACTCTTTAGTTTGAAAGCCTTCAAAAACTGTCACCCTTCAAAAGATTATGTGAAGGTTTCTAAACATTTTGTGGTCTTCCATTAGCTCTTGAAGTTTTAGGCTCATTTTTGTTTGGAAAAACGACTGATGAATGGGAAACTGCAATACAAAGACTAGGTGAAGATTATGAAGAATGGATTCTTCACAGTCTTCAAATAAGTTTTGAGGGACTAACAGAAACAGAAAATAAAATATTTCTTGATATTGCATGTTTCTTTAAAAGAGAAAAGAAATATCATGTAACAAGAATATTAGATGCTTGTGGTTTTAATTCCACTATTGGAATATGTGTTCTTGTTGACAACTCTCTCATAACTGTTTCCGACATGAACATTTTGTCGGTGCATGATTTGTTACAAGAAATGAGTCAACGAATCGATAAGCGAGAGTCTCTTGAAGAACCTGGAAAGCGTAGTAGATTGTAGAAAACAGAAGATGTCCATGATATGCTGACAAGAAATACAGCAAGAAAATCATTGTTGAACGTGTATCTCATAACATATATATCTTTGCAGTATATCCTTATCTCTTGCTCTTATCATTTTAAGGAACTGAAGTAGTTGAAGGCATAAATTTCGAAAAAGATGTGGAGTACTTAACTGTAAGTGCCAAAGTCTTTTCACAGATGACCTACCTAAGACTGATCATTATTTGTAATGTGCAACTTCCACTTAAGGCATCTTCACTGGTATGGATACCCTTTAAAATGCTTGCCATCAAGTTTGCAATTGCCCAAAATTGTTGAACTTCAAATGCGTTGTAGTCGCATCGAGCAATTGTGGAAGGAAACCCAAAGTAAGAATTTTAGTTAAGTATCATGTTATATTTTATTTTGTTTTAAGTAAATCATTATTGATAAAGTTTTATATCCGTCCTTTTGGTGAATTAGGAAATTGAATCTTTCGGTTCCTTTTTGTTTTCAACAGCCTTTAAACATGTTGAAAGTCATCAATTTTAGTCACTCGAAGAACTTGAAGAAAACACCAGACTTTACAGGTGTCCAAAATCTTGAGGAGTTGATTTGTTAAGGATGTAAAAGATTATGTGAGATCCACCCATCTTTGCTAATTCACAAAAAGCTTATATTGTTGAATCTAAAAGATTGTACGAATCTTACAACTCTTCCGGGAAAGATGGATATGAAATCTCTAAGAATACTTACTTTCGGGTTGCTTCAATCTAAAGACGTTTCCAAAGAATGTAGGGAGTATGGAGTGTTTGTTGGAGCTTCTCTTAGACAAAACTCGAATAAAAGTACTACCATTCCCAGCTGAACTTCTAAAGGGAGTTGTTTTGTTGAATATGGAAGACTGCAAGAATCTTGTGAGTCTTCCAATTAATATAAGTGAGTTCAAATCTCTCAAAATTTTAAATCTCTCCGGTTGCTCTAACATTGAAAATGTGCCAGAGAATTTGAGACAAGTAGAAAATTTGGAGAAGCTTGATATAAGTGGAACTGCTATAAGGCAACCAGCTCTGTCCTAAATTTTTGTGATGAAGAATCATAAGATATTATCATTCAATGGACGCAAATTAGGACCACCGGCAAACTCACACTACATGCGCTTCCCATTTAGTCTGATGTCAAAAAGAATTCCAGATCCTGTGCCTTTGATGTTGCCTTCGATGGCTGGTTTAAGATATTAACATTGCCAAGTGCATCGATACAACCCAGAGTATTGAAGTGCATTTCTTGTGTGAACTGTTTGGCATTGCTTGACAACATCCGTGTGGATCTTTCAATGTAGAAGGTCTCTCTCTTACTTTTTCTCCCTCACTTATGTTTAACATATCCACTATATGTTGTATGATGAAACTCCCAGCTCACTGTCAAGGTATTGTGGATTTATCTTTTACCAATTGAGTTATTCTTGATTCGTTTCCAATGATGAAATCATGGATTCGAATCAAGGGGAACGTACTCTGAGCTCACTGAGCCCCATTATTTGAGATAAGTAAGAGACAAATTCGAGAACAATTTCTTGACATTTTTCCTTTTTCTTTTTCTTTATAGTTAATGGCGCCCATTACATATTCTGAAGGCATATTGAATATGTTTTTACATGGAAGTGAAGTTTCGAGTTGGTTCAGTCATCACAGAGAGGGTTCTTTAATAAGAATAAAATGTCATCCGAATTTGAAGCTCAAGGGATTTTTTGCATGTGCTGTTTTTTTTGTGGACAAGCATCAAATTCCCTTCTGTAAAACAGAATTGTGTCATTTCGTGTTCTTTTCAGAAATGGGAGGCCAGTTACCTATCCTTATCCACCCTGACCCCTTTATTAAGGGTACTGTGTCAGACTATCTTTGGCTACACTATATGCTGATCCGAAATGATAATTCTTCTTGGTATCAGTTTGAGTTTGGCCCATCGGCGTCTCCAGCAACTCATGTAAGGAGATGTGCAGTCCATCCAGTATTCGACGACGAGGAGTACTTTGGCAAGGACGAGGAGTTCGACTTTGTTTCTGGGAATTTGATTGAACCTCACCAAGATTTTGTTGCATCAGAAATGGATTTTTCCATTACAAAGCGAAGCCTTGCTGGCTATAATAATGGAGCAGAAACCGGTGAAGCCAGCGAGGAATCGCAACCCGAAGGGAAGAAAAGCTCTGAAATGTCTTAATCACCCTCAAGGGTAACTCGTTAGTAAGCATATAAATAAATTCATTGCTTTTCACAACCCCATATTTAATTTACAAGAGATTGTTATGTTATCTGAGAATCTTATCTAATTAAGATTTTAACCATGTATACTTATATTGCCACTTGATCATACTCTCACAAATTTTAATTACAGATCACTCTTACGTGCAATCATTAATTATTATAGGTATAAGTCTTATGTGAAATGATGGCTATGGTGATCTTTCTTAGGGTTATAATATGTCGGGCTTGAGTAAACTCACAAGCTGCTCGAGCCGATGGGAAGTTCGAGCTACTCGAGTCGAGTAATGGGAAGCTCGAGCTTGGCTCGACTCTACATGCAAGCTACTCGAGCTAAGCTGAGCTGAGTTACATGCAAGCTTATGAAAATTATTTTAAATAATTTAAAACTTTAATGAATACGTCATAAAAAAAATTAAAATGTTATATTGCACGTAGCATAGCTGGTACCTATTCCACCCAATATAATCAAAATGTGCTTAATAAACATGTACTTGAATATAAGCATCATTATGTATTTGGTAACATTCAACTCAACTTTACAGCAAATTTTAAAGTATTGAAGGAAAAGGAAAGATCATAAAACACGAATTGCAATGCTATAACTATATTCATGCCTAGATTTCATACAAAAAATCCAAAATATATATTAATGGAACATTAATTTAAGATGTTGTAAGCAGATATTTTGTTGACTTCAATAGAAAGCGAAAATACAACAAAATTTGTAAGAGCACTCAACGAAATTCAAATAATTTTTCATTAAAAAAATGATGTAATTGATTTGAAATTGAAAGACATAAAGAAAAAAATATATATGTGAGGACACATGAATCAATATTTACATTTTTCCCACAGATATCCAGTGGGCGAAATTTGATCATACTTTATGAAGCTTTTTATTGTACATCAAAAAGCAAGTCTTTTTTCTTCCATTTGCTCTCTCTGCAGATGAAATTCTTGATCTCATCCAAACATTAGCAAATAGATCATTCTGAAGTTCTGTGAAATAAAAGGAACATTTAAATACTAAAATTATGAACCTGCCCTCATTAAGATTCTGCATTCAAGTTGTGGCAATGTTTTTTTTTTTTTTTCAATTTTTTTCTTGATACATATAAATCTCTGGCTTCTCTAACAAATTCATCAAGTTCTAAAGAGGGAACACAGTCAAACCGTAAAACCTTGATTGTCATGAATCCTCTGCTACTTAAAAGAAATGATTAAGAATAAAATAAACGGTACACTATATACCTGGTAGTCCAAGCCCAGAAATAAGTGTGGCCTTTCCTCCGGTAAATTATCCTGAGATTAGAAGCAGAAAAATCATCATGGAACAAATAAAATGTTCACTCTATTGATACAGCTAAACAAAAAAGTTGGATCAGTACAAGTAAACAAGATATTATAGCAACCTAATGAAGGAAACATAGCTTTCTTATGTTTTCATCCTTGATTGGAGAAAGGGGAGACAATTTTTTCACAGTTAACGGTGATATGTTCTAATTTTGTGCCATAACTAGAGCATTGAAGTGAGCAACTTTTATCATCCCAAGACTAATTTCTTCTGCACTTCTGCTCTGTCTCTACTGCTTAGTTCTACTATCATGGTTTTTGCCTTTCGTTCCTTTTACTTGCACGAACTTTTTAATACACTATAATACTAGAAAAAAACCGTGTTCTTATAGGCTTCCATACTTAGTACACCATTACATAAGCATAATCAACAAGTTTGCAGGTCGGATCATCAATCAAACCTGATTTGCACCAAATTATAAAAACCTGTAATCTTACTATGAGTTCCAAGACCTGTTTTGTGCTTGCTATACATGCAGCAAAAAAAAAAAAAAAAAAAAAAGGTTTAAACCATTCTTTGGGTTTGAACTTCTAACATTGGATTTGGCTAAAGATTTTTTTTTTTTATATTAAATAATTAGATGGAAAAAGCTCCATATTGTATGTCCAGCTCAGCTAAATTACAAATAAATATGAAAAATTGCTTGATTTATTTCACCCCTTAACATGCAGCAAGTACTGCTGTATAATTTAAGGAAAATTCAACATCTGTTTGTTCTGCTTCCAACAGAAATGAAGCTTTTGTCCTCCCATCGAGTTGGGCATCAAAAAAATGATTGCATTCCTGTGTTAGATGAGCTTAGAATATTCAAAATCAAACAAGTTTTTGTTGTGACACCAAGTTATGTTATCTCTTATTCAAACAAAGCACAATAACTTTCATTCAACAGCATATTAACCATGCAACGCATAAACAGTGAAACTAATGGCCCTTTTCAAGGGCAAGGAAGACTTAAAGCATCCATATTATGGGAAGTGAGACTTACAGTGACAGTATTTAGGAGAGGAGGACGCTCATCCAAACTCTCTCCAAGCCCAAAGTCTCCAACCCAGTAACTGCAATAAATTTTTTGTTTGATTTATTGTTTTGTGAACAACAATAAAGGATCTCATTCTTGCAAATACCTGAGCCATTTCTCCCAGCCACCTCTTGAGCGCATCGTTGCCGTTCTTCATCCCGATCTTAAACCAAAAGCTCGCCTAATAAATTACGAATGCGCCAAAATAGTTCACTTGTCCACTCTTTTCTTGAAGTGGAACTCAATCCTCACACAAGAACCTCAAAAGCTTCCACGCTCTTATCTTTGATTGTTAATACACAACTTAATTCTTATTTAACAAGTTAATCGGGTCATTTGCAATTGCACAACTAGGCGTCTCTCCATTTTTTAACTCAAATGCAAAGAATCAATTGAACTCTAACAAGCAAAAAATCACTTAACCATTATAATACTACCTAAATTCCTATTCTTTTCTATTGAGCTGTCCAATAAAAATTCCTGATATACATAACACGGAACAACATCTCAACAGCCTAACAACTTTAACTAATAAATAATGAACTCAAAAGCTTCCCAATTTGTTATCTCTGACGTCTCGTCAGTAAAGGATGGTCAGAGCTCAAAAGGGTTCTGTGTCGTCCAGGTGCGGCCACGTCGCGCCTAGTACAAGTGGTATGGCTCCTATCGGTACAGCATGTGATGTGAGTGCTAGGCTAGCAAGCAGCTGGAGATCACCCACGTGTCAAAGCTCTGCTTTAATCGAGGAAATCCCTTGGGTAGGTGACCAATGAGACGCAAAGGAAGGATTTGCACGACACCTACACACTTGCAGCTTTTATAATCATTACTTTGAACTCTCCTACTATAGATAGAGGACTTCCCTCTCATTTGAGGGGATTAGTTAATTTTACGCTGAAATTGCTCTCTCTCTCTCTCTCTCATGTTCTCTCTCTAAACTATAACTCGGCTCACTAAACGCGACCTGACCTCTCTCTCTTATTAATACAATAGCAATAGACGTAGGATTCGCTTTTGAGCATCCGAATCATTTTAAATATTGCTCTTCACCTTTTATTTAATTCAATCCCCTCATAACACGTGTGACTTCTAAGTCTCTTTAGCATTTTACACGTCCGAGTAATTGATGTCAAAATCAAGCATTAACAGTTTGGTGCTTAAAGGAGAGCTTGATTTAATACCTACTCTTCATCAGAAAAATCTCTAACTAATTGGTCCCGCAACGGCAAATGGCTCACGGTTTCGAATCTAAGCGAACCAACTATAGCAATGAAGAAATCCCTGAGGTACAAGAGGACACTTCTCCCAAAGTGCTGCCAGTCCCGCAGAATATCATGGGAGATCTATGTGAAGTTTGCTCTTAAAGTCTTAGGGACACTAAACTACTTCTTAGCTTAGGGTTTCAGTGAATAGAAACAGTAGTGGGATTTTGTTAACTCAGAGTAATTATGCCCAAGACCTGCTGCTCAAGGCCAAAATGTCAAATTGTAAGTCTTGTTCCACGCCTATGGTTATGGGAAAAAAAATTAACCTTGGAAGATGGTGCCTTATTTGAACAGCCCTCTCTATTCAGGTGCTATCCAGTAGCTGACTATGACGAGGCCAGAATTGTCATACTAAGTCAATAAGTTGAGCCAATTTTTGCAGGCTCCAACAGTGAATCATTGGCAAGCTTGACAAACATTTGCTCAGGTATATAAAGGGAACAATTGGTTATGTTCTTCATTTTAAACCAAGTCCAATTGCTTCTTGAAGGTTATTCAGACTCTGATTGGGCAAGTAATGCACCAGACAGAAGGTCTACAACTGGATATTTTATTTTTCTTGCTAGAAATTTAGTTCAATTAATTTCTAGAAAGCAAAGAGTAGTTTCCTTATCCTTCACTGAAGCAAAGTATAGGGCCTTATCTATTGCTCTACTGAGATGGCTGGGGTTTGGAACCTATTCCAAGAACTCGGTATTGGAATCTCAGTCACTCCAATTATTTGGTGTGAGTGTAACAATATGTGTGTTGGAGCATTGGCCTCTAATCTAGAGTTCCATGCTGGAATGCATAGATATTGATGTGCATTTTGTAAGAGAAATGGTGACAGGAAGAAGATTATTTTATCTATGCAAGCTTCAATGTTTTAACCAAGCCACTGTCCAGCTCAAGATTTCAGTGGCTAAGAAGCAGGTTAAATGTCACTTCATCATTGCTTGTCTTGAGGAGGCCTGTTGTGCATAAGGAGAAAAGTGTTCAAGCCAAGTCAACTGTTGGCAATTCACTGATGAGTCGGCTGCTGCTGGGTCTAATTAGCTACTGTTGTACTAATTTTTATTATTTTTTTCTTTTTTCTTTTTATGAGAAATGGGGGTGTTTGGGCAGTTTTCTTGGACCATCAACTATCGGTCAGGTAAGAATTATAATGGTTACCTTATTAATAACTGAAGAAAGATTGGAATTCAAGACTTTTTGAGTAATAAACTCAAGAGTCCCTATCGAACCACTCGATCAATCAAGCGTTGGGTACTAAATTTTATTCTTGCTTCATGTTGATTAGTTTATGTGCATTTATGTTTGTATTTATTTTGTCAGTGATTATGTGTTTCATAAGAGGGAAACCAGAAACAGATAGTGATACATTTCCGGTAGAATTGAACTAGGGAATAAGCTACATTACACTGTGTTGCTGGGCTTTGTAATGATACTGATCCTGTATTTTGATGCATAAATTTGGGGAGTTGCGCTTTGATCTTGTACCCAAGATTTAATAATTTAAATCATATCTAATTCTATCATAATTTTGCTGCTATCTATTTTTTTATTTTTATTTTTTCATTTTATGATAACCAATTATCCTTTATTATTAAAAGTTTTATTTTATAGAAATAATTAAAATATTTCTAATGAAAATCTTCCATTTACCTCTTTGGAGGGTTGATCAAATTCTAATTTCTAAGTGGGCCTTTATACTCCGAAAATGAATTTAAACATCCTTCAACTTTTTAAAATGATCATAAATATCCTCTAAATTTTTCAGAAGAGCTTCTCCAACATCTGTGAGAAAGAAGTTTCTACTAGTATTTTGATTAGAAACGTGTACTTACTTTTTCAGGGTTGATCCCTCTGGCAAGTCACTTCATAAATTGCCCCGTCTCATCTGCTAGTCACTCTTCCACAGTCATTGGACCCCTTTTTTTTCTTTCAAGAAAATAAGTAAATTAATGAAGATAAGAGGATAAATTCCATAAAGTAGGGATGGGCGTTTGACCCGCCCCGCCCCAATTGGGTTGGGGATATCCCCAAAATTTTTGGGTAACGGGTGGGGATGAGGATGTAATTTGCCCCGCCACGCCTGTGCGGCCTAGTCCGTCTGTGGTAGATTTATCAAAAACTTTTTTTTTTTTTAATCTTGAATAGATTTTGGATAAAATTGGAATCTCATGATTTAAGATTTTAAGTCATATGTCAAATTATAAAAATTTGTAATTATTATCTTAAATATATTATTGTATTCAACTACCCAAACCTGGAATCATATCTTCCTTCGAAAATAACATTATTTTATTTTTATTTAATGGTTTACAAATTACAAAGACTTGATGTATGAATTATGAAGCTGAATTGTTAATGTATCTCTAATTATATTAATATTTTCTTATTATTTCATAATGATTTATGCCCCCTTACAAAATTTTTCCTAAATTTAAAGAAAATATATTAATCATATTGTGATATTAATTTTTTTTTTTTTTTAATACTATGTTTCAATGGTTTACAAATTGCTAAGACTTGATGTTGAATTATGATTTTGAATTTTTTATGCTCTTTAAGATTTATGACTATTATTGCACTATCACATAAAGTAATTGAATTTATCTTCTAAGTAAATTATCTAAACTTTGGAAACATTTCAGGAGAAATTTAGATTAGCAAAAAAAAAAAAAAAAATTTCAATTATGTAAGGTCCGATTAGTATTTAGTTTCATGACTTCGTATTATCAATTTGATGATTCAAATGGCTAGTTCATTATTATTGTCACGATAAATATTATANATTTATATGAAATTTTTTGTATAAGTCAAATAGAATGTAAATAATAAAATTATACTATTTATAGTAATATACTTTAAAAATGTATTTGGGCTTGGGTCAAGACTTCCTTGGGCCAAAGCCTTTTACCAATGAGCAAGAGTACAAGCCGGAACTTTTATTTAAAGGGCTGTCATATTTATAAACATTATATTAAATAGTTACTCAAATTTTAGATAATCTATAAATTAATTTTAACATTATACCTTCTTCTTCAATATTTAACACATATCCTTGCAAAATTAAATTAAGTGAAATCTCGTTTTCTTCTATATTTATGTTGCTATTTTTTTACATAATCTCTTTTTTATATGGTTTAATTTCGTTTGCTATCACTTTAAACACCCCCATAATTTGGGAATTATGGTGATCCCCACATAAATATTACTACCGTTCCTTAAGATTTTACTGAATTAAGCCATACGATTGATATCTGTGTCCTTTAGCATTTGAGAAAGCAATTGTTTTTGCACATGAAGCAAAACCATTTTTTCCTAGAATGTTTCTAACATTGGCAAGAAAACTATCACTTTCAAATTATCAAAAAACCCTGTTAAGAACAGAATTAATTTTAGAGAGGGCAAATTTAAAATAATATAATATTATTGGTGCTATGATTTGCATCAACGAGAAAAAAATAGATTCTTTGGTAAAATTTACGAAAGGGATTGTATGAAATCCTTGATATGATGCAGGATCAATGAATGCAATAAAAGAAAAACAACAAAAGATTTTTAAAGTGGTTCATATGTTAAGTGCAAATCTTATGTCCACTGATTATGTATTTTATTTTTGTGTTTCTCTATGCACAAATGCGAGTTACACAAAGTATGAATAAAAAAGCCCTCCAATTAGGGTAAAAAATCAGCTTATATACTATTACAATGACAAACTCATAAATAAAGTTAACCTGAAAAGAATAGCATATGTCGTAAATTCACGCTTCGGGGATTGACTGCACAACAAATACAAAATATGGTCAAAGTAAAAAACTACAGCAAATTAATTTAAAAAAAAAAAGATTAAGTGGGTTCACAAGCCCATTCAGGACTATTTAGGTCCATTCGTCGGCCCTATCTTAAACTTATTTAATACCTTTTAAACAAAACATATAAGAGTTTAATACAAGAGTAATACTACATTTACACCATTTTCATTACATCATGATGTGACATATGTCACAACCACATAAATTCTATTATAATATTAAAAATTTAAAATAATTAAAAATTTGTATGGTTGTAACATATGCCACATCATGATGTAATGAATATGATGTAAAAGAGTAATGTAAACGTAGTATTACTCTTAATACAAAATAATCTTACAAGAGAAATATATAATTACTAGATTAAATATATAAAGATTTATTTTAGATGAATTTTTTGACATATGTTTTGCACATGACATCTGGGTCATCTTCATTTAACTTTTTTAGCCAAAGGTACAATAATTTGGTCAGCAGACAACGAAATTGACAAAAATGCCTGTCTTTACATTGATATTTTAATTGATAATTTAAGCATTTTCTTCTCCCAATAATTGGGAACACAAGAAAGAGGTAGAGAACAAGGAAATTACTGTATGTTACTGGGCTTTGTAATGATGCTGGGCCAAAGATTTAATAGGGTAAATCATTTCTTTTCCGTTATAATTTTGCTACTGTACTTTATAATATCAATTGTAATATTTCTAATGAAAACCGTCCATTTCCATTCACGTCTTCTGAGGGTTGATCCATTCTAAGTGGCCTTTGTTACCTTGAAAATAAATAAAAGCATCCTTCTACTTTTTAAAATCATGAGTAAAGGACATGTTGCCACCTGAGATTTAGTAAAATGACAAGTTGATATTCCTGATTTCATTTATTTCATATTCCTACTCTTAAATTAATATCGTTAATTTAGTCGTAATGGGGTTGAGATTTAGCAAAATGACAAGTTGATATTCCTGATTTCATTTATTTCATATTCCTAGTTTTAAAGTAATATCGTTAACTTGGTGGTGATGGGGTTGACTTCTGGGCAATAATTGGGTGAGGATTTTAATTAGGCAAGTTATAAGCACTAATTTGGGCTTCAGGCGACTGAGGAGTCAATAATGGCCAAAAAATACATCACAACAATCAGCTGATGCAAAGAAGCTAGTGGTGAAGTCTAGAGAGATCGGTTGTACCCAAATTGATCGGTCTCACAAACTTATGTAAGTATAGTATTATTACAGAAAATAAATAAAAGAGTAAATATGATGAATTTAAAACTTTGTATTTACTCTTTCATTCATTTTCTATGCACCACTTTGTATAAAAAATTTTGTGCATCAAGCATTATTGACTACGCAAACAACCCTTTCCATGTTCATATTAGGCAAGGAGTTCGGATGACAAAACCTCCACCAATCCTTTTGTTGTGTTTCTTGAAAAAATTGAAACCCTTCTTATTAAATGAATCATAATACTTCCCAAAAATCGAATTCTTGATATATTAAAAGTATCTGTTGAAGTAATATAAAGAATATTGATATTACCCCTTAATATCAAGTATCCAGATTCCTTTTTAGTGTGATTATGTTACCTTATTTTAGATGATTACAGCCTTTATGTTTCTATTGTATTTCCTTTGTGAGCTTCATGCTTTTGTATAAATAGGGATCATGTATATATATCAAACACGATTCAATATACAGAAAACATTCTTCTATTCTATTATTCTCCTTTATTGTTCTTAAGGCATACTCAGGCAATCTCCTTTTTCCTCTCCTTGCCTCTCTTGCCGACTCATAATCCGACAGTATCTTTTCTTTTCCAGACTCATCACCATATAAATAAGAAAGCTTAGTAACTGCACACGTAAATCTTAGTCAACAAATTTGGCATCCCTTGTATTTTTGTTACGTTCCATTGTGTCCAGAATTTTCAATATTTTTAAACTTCTTTATTCCATTACTTTTGACAATGAGTTAGAAAAGGGCCTGCACTGTGATTTTCTTATATTAATCGATTTGTCTGCTGCACCAGAATGCATCCAAAGAATTCAGAGGTGCTACCAAATCCTTAAAATAATTGAGACGTATCCAATCCGAATTCCAAAACTCGTGGTAATTATTTTATCATTAATATTTTATATTATCACACTGACTGGACTTAGCTTTCGGCAAAACAAGCGGTCGTTCTTTTTTATTTGTTTATGATGCATTAACTAAACATTATAAAACTCTGTGTCTGTCTACATATGAGTTGTAACGCATGCTTTAGAGTATAAGATGAAATAGCGCAATTAAACTAATTGGTTATAATACAGTGCCCTTTGATGGTACTATTACAACTTGTACCTGCTAACATTTTTTAAAATATAGAACAAAATATATAACATATAGACCTGGCAAAATAGGTCTGGACCCGCACGTTGGACCGTACCCAAGTAAATAATATAGAGTACGGGTCCAATTTATTAAACCCCTTTTTTAGACCCGTACCCGACCCAAAAACAAACGGTTTATACGGGTGAACCCGCGGGCACCTGTATTTGGAGAAATGAATTTTTTAATTTTTTTGAATCCCTAATTTTTTCACGCATTCGCCATTCACGCAACAGTCACGCACTCACGCCTCTCACTGTCTCAGTCTCATCTCATCTCATCTCTGATCTCTCACATCTCTGATCTCTCACTCTCATCTCATCTCTGATCTCTCACATCTCTGATCTCTCACTCTCATCTCATCTCTGATCTCTCACTCTCAGATTCTCACCAACTTTATCGCGGCCGCATCTCAATCTCTCGTTATTCTTCTTCGTCTGAAGTTCAATTGAATCAACTCCCTATCTCGGTGTCTCCATCTTCGATTAATAGTCAGTTCGTCACTCGTCGATTGGTAATGAATCCCTAACCCTAATTTTGTGTGTTTGTTTTTGTTTTTTTGACAGATTTTGTGTTTTCTTTTTTTGAATGGTTAATATTTTGTATTTTAATTTTTGTTTGTGGGCTTAACATTGTTTACATTATATTGTTGTCTGGTTGAGCTTTCCCTGTACGTAGATATGTAGAGTTGTTTGGGTTGAGTGTGTCTGTGTTTGGTTCCCCTGGTTGATGGGTTTTCCTCTTTGCAGATTATTACACTGATATAAAGACAGGCTTCCAAGTAAAAGAAACTATGAAGTGTGGAAGGATAATCTCTTTTGGCAAGGCAGAATCAGAATTACCTTCTTCACAGATCCCTAATCTTGATACAGAGGTACTAAAATTTCAGTTTTGCTGAGTTAACCGGAACTGAGTTAATTTGTTGCAAAACATGTACAACTCTTTTAGGCTAGACGTCGTGAGTGAGGCTTGGTCCAAATTTCCCTGTGCAACATTCATACAGAGTGTTACTCACCTTTGTGTAGATCTTTGCTTTGAATAGAAATAGGTATCAACATGTGTAATCTAAATCCTGAGCGAGGGATGTATGATGTATTGATGTATCATGTATGCACTATGTATAATATGTTCTTTGATTGTGCTCAAAGTCTGTTCACCAATACTACTAAGCTCATCACATAAACTAGACAAAAGCATCTTGAACACATTAGATTATATACATAAATTTTAAGTTTGTGTTTCCCTTTCAATGATCCAAAAACATTTTCAATTGATATAAACAAAATGGTTTCTTTTCGATGGTGAAATCATGGCCAATAACGTGGGTTTATCTCCCCTTACAATGAAAGATCAATAAAGAGCAGGTTCTTATCTATTTGATTTCGAAAGGGTGAGTGTTGTTCTAAATCTACATTCCATGGATTGTTTATACGTAATTTCCAGTGTTAAATGAAATTTAATCCTTTCTTTTATATATATATAAAATTTAATCCTTTCTTTTAGTTTCCTCTGCTTCAACGCTTTGCCTTAAGCTTTCCCTTTTTCATCCACAAAATCCCAAATGAAAATTTAACTATAGAAACTCTTAAGTACTAATAGGAAATTTGTAACTGGAACGGGCAAACCTTCTGCATTTCCAGTCATTGAAGAAGAGCATGATCAACTTAATTGGTCTTAATTCATTTACCTAGTAGATGTTATCAAAGGTTTAGATTTTTTTTTGCAAACACGATCAACCTAATTGGTCTTCATTTACTATGATTAATACAGACTTGACAGTATGGAAGTTATTGGTAAGTTACAAATTGCTATTGAGGTTGCTTAATTTATTTTATTCTACTAATTAAATGAAACATAAACGGAATTGGAATTGGAATTGCTATGTTTAATATTTAATTTTACTAGTTAGCAGTATTATAGTCAAATCTTTACATCAATCATCTTTTGGTTAAGATTCTTTTAGAGTAATAATAATGATAAGAAGAGATTAAATAATTAAAAGTTAGGGCATTGAGTATACATATATGTTAGAAAAAGTAGAGAACTTTACAGACACCAAAAGGCATCAAAGATTAAAATATTATATGACTGAAATTGGAACCAATGTTGTTAAATATGTGTGTGACATGGCCATGGGTCTTCTACATCTAAAATTAGTTGGTGTTTCTTGATATCACCAATTTTATAAGAGATTCAATTATATATGTCCTAATAATTAAAACTACAAGATGTTATTCATAAAGTTTAGGGTTAATTTCATTCAGGAGAGATGTTAACTCTTAAGCTTCTCATAATTTAAAAACATATTAATATCCTCTTAAATTATTATAAAAGTCATTTTTAAAAAGAAAACTTTATAAATAATGAGATGGAGATGGATGAATAAAGTTACTCATTTAAGTTGAAGCAAAACTCTTATATTAAAAAAGAAGTAATTTGTCAAAAATGAATAATGGGAATTGTTAAGTGGAGAATTAATAAGCAATGATTAAGAGAAGAAAAGGGAGGGGCATGTGGTAAGTGGACCTAATTTTAATGAATAGAAAGCCAACATGGAACATGTATGTTGGATCAAATGTGTAAGCTCGCCTGCCGTTAGGTTTATCATTAAATTAAATTACAAAAGAATTGAAAAAATTCAGTTGTAGTGACATAACATAATGAAGGTGGGTCAGCCACTGTGACATAAATGCAATTATAATTGTATTTGTTCTTTTATTTTTTTAATTTTTAATTTATTTGTCATAATCAATCCCTTGATCGTTTGGTTAAAGCAAAGCCATGAAAATGTTAAATCTTAAATCTTACTAAGCAATTATAATTTGAATTTTACTAATGAGGTATTACTTAAATCTTAAAAAATGAATGTGAATAGAAACTATATTATTTAGCATGCTGATTAAATGTAGTTTAGATTAATTTTATTCTGGTTATGGTGTCCTTGATGTTGTTCTTTATTTTTATTTTATTTTTTGTGTCTCAAGCATTGATATGGCGGATTCAAAAACTATAGATACGATATGGGTAACGTTGAGAGCAAGTACAATGCTTCTAGGGTAATGCCACCTTCTTCTAATTCTAGTATTCCTACAACTATTCTAGAAATAAACGTAAAACATCAGAAGTTTAGAACATTTTGAGATTATGTTGAGAATAACAGTGAGAGGACTAGGTGTAAGGCATGCAGTAAATCTTATGCATATGGTAGTGCCACACATGGGACTAAAAATATGAAGCGTCATATAGGAAATTGTTCCAAAACGTGCCAACCATGATGTAGGGCAATTATGATTGATCATAACCATAGATTGCAAAGTAGGATGATTAGTCAAGAGACTTATCGTGAATTATGGTGTCATCAATTATCAACTAACTATCCATATATATGTGGAGAATGAAGGAACTAGGGAGAGTCCTTTCGTATGTGTGTAAGGAGCTTGTGCATTATTCTGGAACACCGCTAAGGCGGATTGCTTAAAAATATATGAAAGGATGAAGAAAAAAACTAAGCTTGATTAGGGAGGCTTACAAGTAGAATATGCTTAACGTCTGATGTTTGGATTCTGGTACAAACTGAGGGATATATTTCTTTGACAGCTCATTATATAGTGAGGATTGGGAGTTGCAAAGTAAAATATTGAAATTTTGCCATATTCCTCTCCCCACTCAGGGGTTGTTTTGGCAGAAAATATTATGAATTTCTTGCAAGAGTGGGGAATTAAAAAGAAAGTTTTCTCAATTACTTTGGATGATGCAAGTGGTAATGATAGAATGGAGGATATTTTGAGGAACCAGCTTTGTGTGCAGAAACTTTGTTATGTAGAGGTGAATTTTTCCATGTGCGATGTTCTGCACATATCTTAAATCTTATGTTAAGAAGGGTTAAGAGCTACTAGTGTTGCTTTGAATAAGATTCGAGATAGTGTGAATATATAAAGCAACCGAGGTAGGAGAATCAAGTTTGGAGAACTTGTATACAAATGGAAGCGAAAGCCCATGGGGTCGAGATTGGATGTTTCTACTAGATGGAACAACATTTTTAATGCTTAGAAACAACGTTAATATTTCGTCCGTATTTGTAGCTTTGTCAAAATAGATCCATATTATAAATTTTGTCATCAAATAAGAAGAATGGGATAGGGCGGAGAGGATATGCAAGTTCTTGGAACCATTTATGATATTACGACTTTATTCTCAGGTTCTAAACATCCTACAGCAAACTTGTACTTGAAATGTGTGGGGGAAATTCAATTGCGTTTAATTGAAGAGAGTACGAGTGAGGATGAAGGTGTTAAGAGCATGGCAAAACAATGTCCCAAATTTACAAAATATTGGGATTCTTATCGTTTTGTGTTGACGATACGCAACTATTCTTGACCACGTCTCAAGTTTCAGTTTGTGGAGTATGCTTTACAAAGTTTATGATTCAAATACTTTGTACAGAAGTTGGAGGTTGTTAAGAATAACTTGCAAAAGCTTTTCAAGCTTACGAGGCAAATGTTGTAAAGAAGTTCCTGTCTCACTTTCAATTGTTTCTCCTGCGACTAGTTCTACTTCTAGTAGGGTATAGATCATTCTTCTGTAAGTCACTATACTCTTTAGTTTTTATAGTCTTATAATAAATAAAGTATTGTTTATTATTTAATTTTAATTTTGACACTTAACTGTTAAATGACAGGATTTTGACAGCTATGAGAGTGTTTTCATTTCCACTAAGAAATCTGAATTAGATCTTTATTAGAAGAGATGAGGTTTGATCGCGTCAAATCATTAATTTGGATATCCTCGACATTGGAAGAACATCGTGATCGTTATCCAATACTTACCATGATGGCTGTGATATCATGGCAATACCAATAACATCGTAGACTCGGAGTCCGCTTTTAGTTGGCAGTAAAGTGCTCAACAAATATCAAAGCTCACTTCGACCAAAAATGCAGAATCTTTGTGTGCACTCGAATTGGCTATATGGATATGAGTTTGAAGGTACATGTTAACATAATATTTCTATATTTTATTAGTTACATTTATTAATATTGTAGTGATCATTGTTTGTAGATAGGTGAATGATGATCTTGATGTGCCATTAACTAATCTCGAGACTGTGGAATCAAGAGACTCTATCACGCCCACTGTAGGATGAACATTTGCTGTCCTAAGAATGTTTTTTTGTTGAATATTGGATTATGTATTTGTTTATTTTAGTTGGTATTTATAGTTTATTGACTTATTTTGTTTGTTTATGTTATGTGTAATTGTGTATTAGTGATTTTGTATTTGTTTATTTTGGTTGGTATTTGTAGTTTTGTATTATATGTTATTGTTTGTTTGTTTATGTGTTATTTGTCTATTTTGATTCCTATTGGTTTATATTCTAAATTGAATTGAATTTAGAGTATTTGATTTAGGCGGTGTAAATGTAAAAAATTAAAACTGCAGGAATTTTGGGGGTGTAACTGTCATAATTGAAAATTATTAGGGGTGAAATAAAAACTAAAATCTGGAGAGAGAAAATACGGGTCCACCCTTACCCGTATAGGGTAGGGCACGGATCCAACATTTCGGACCTGTA
Organism: Pistacia vera; assembly: GCF_008641045.1. NCBI lineage: Eukaryota > Viridiplantae > Streptophyta > Magnoliopsida > Sapindales > Anacardiaceae > Pistacia > Pistacia vera. The sequence goes on along the minus strand of NW_022195050.1, from coordinate 183,933 downwards.
TAACTCGACCCGTATAAGGACCTGTACCCGTTTGACCCAGACTGTACTCGGCCCACCCACTCGTTTTGTCAGGTCTAATAACATATTATCGAATTCAGTCTTGTTTGTTTGTTTATAGATCTTAGTTCGATAAAATACATTTTTTACTTGACTAAACATTACAAAAGTTTGTTGACTATTACTTGCCACAAAAGAGGAGATATAATGCGATTGATCTTCACTTCGAAACACAAAAAGAATCCTCATAATCCCCTTGAAATTGAGGCAGAACTATAACTTCTGCAGGAAGAACTCAGTATAGGTAGCCTCATCTTCTTTCTTTCTCTTTCTCTCTCTTTTGTATGTAAGTTTCTTCAATTTTTGGTTAATCTTGATTAATAGCTAATTCTAATCATTTGTCTTTGAGGATTAATATCTGTTATGCCTTAGGAAAGCAGGGCTGACGTGGATCAGGTCAGCATGAAAAAGTCAGAACTTGGGAACCCACAGCTGAGTCACGTGACAAAGGAGCAGCCTGCTTCTGTCAGTGTAGTGGGTGCGCGCCAGGCCAGCCATGAGCCGGAGAGCTTCCACGTGTCCAATTGCATGCACCAAATCGCAGAAATCGTTCTGGAAAACGGACAATGGGACATAAAGGAAGATTTGTATAGATAATCCCACCAACTTACAGATTCAGCAATCATCACCTTGATCCATCCCACTATAAATTGAGAGTTCCTCTCTCAATTTCGGGATTAGATAACCTCTCAAAGAAAAAAAGTATATACTGTATCTCTCTCTCTCTCACTTGTAAAATCACTTGTAAAGTCAGCTCGCTGACCGCGACCAGGTCGCTATTATTAATATACATCAGTGGACGTAGGATTTGCTTCCTTAGCATCCAAACCACTTTAAAAACTGTCTTGTCACTCTCTTTTATTCCCTTTTCATCATTCACGTGTGTCTTATGGGCCAGCTCAGCATTTCACACGTTCGTTTAGTTGGTGCCAAAATCCAGCATCAACAGTTTGGCACTAGAAGTAGGGCGTGATTTAGTGTTCATCCTTCATCAGGAGAGTCTCTAACCTGTCGACCCTGCAATAGCAAATGGCTCGCCGATTTGAACTTGAGCAAACCAACCAGAGTACTGGGGAGATCCCCCAAATGCAGGAGGACACATCTCTTGGGATATCCTCGATCCTGCAGATCACCGCAGGGGATATCCCGTCAAGTTCACAGCTTGACCCCGTCGTCCTAAGCTACCTGGAGAGGTTCAACAATACTCTCCAAATGGTCGCACAAAGGCTGGACCGTTTGGACCAGGATGTACCACCCAAATCAAATGAGGCAATGCAACAGCCAAAAACGCCTACAGGTCGCATGAAAGCGCGGCAAAGGGCGATAACCCGTGCCGCAAGAATTGCAGTGCGTCGAAGAAAGGCGAAGCAAGTGGCTAAGAATAGGCCTAACAGCTTAACAGGCCCGGCGGACACTGACCACGGCCCGAGTAGAATACCGATGGCTCTACCCGTGGCATTGAGACTCGGTGAAAGGGTACAGCCTGAGCCATCCCATGCCACGTCGTGTGAAAACCCCCACAAAAGTGCTGGGCTGGTCGATTCTCATCATCGCCAGAGCAATCCTGATCGCAATCATGCGGGAGTTTCCCACATTCCTCGAGGCGGTTCATACCACCGTAGAGGTTGTGAAAATCCCCCGCATCGTGCATCGCCATCACACAGCTCCAACCAGCGTGTGTCGAGAGTAGCCGGAACTGTCGGCTGAGGCAAAGTGGAGTCTGACCTCCAAACTTTTCTTAATTGCCACCGCGAGGGTCGAACCCGCATAGGTGAAAGCAATCCACAGATGGCTCCGATGGCCCAGATCGAAGAGCTACAGCGAGCTCTAGACCAGTTGAAAGCCCAACAGTATGAGCAAGGGCAGATCACATCGGCGTCTCCATTTTCTCCGGCAGTGTTAGCCGCCCCATTCCCATCGAGATTTAGAATGCCCAACATGCGAGCATCGATGGAAATTCTGATCCGCAGGATCACTTACATGAATTCAACGACCTGATAGAGCTTCACCAGGTCTCGGATTTGGCAAAGTGCCGTTGTTTGGTAGTGACCTTAACCTCTCATGCCAAACGATGGTTCAGGTCACTCCCAGCGGGATCGATCAACTCGTGGCCTCAGATGAGCACGACATTCCTGAGGCACTTCCAAGCGAACAGAAAGTTCTCAATGTCTTTGAGCTATCTCAACAATAATGAATCCCTCCAATCGTACATAGACCGATTCCACAGAGAACTGAACAAAGTAGCTCACACTCCCGAAGAGTCTGTTCTGACTCTCATCATTGTAGTAGTCCATCCACAGACCGATCTATGGAAAGAGCTACAGGCTGAGGATGTTGTTTCCCTCACCTGCTTTTACAACCTTGCGGAGAAGTACCTCCATATTGAAAGTTCTGTAGCAGCATTCCACCGCTGCAACCGCGGCACCTTCGGTAGTATGCCTAATCGGGAGGAAATGAGAGTTGATCGCAGATGGGCTCCTGACGATCAACAAACAGGAAAGAAGCCGCGCTATGGGCCCAAAAAGTCTTATGCCCCAGTTCCTCGTCGCGATCACGACAGGAACCAATATACGCCCTTGAATGCGTCCGTATCTATTCTTGACAAATCCGCAGAGGCCAGCCTACTCGGAGAAGTATGGGTGGGTGGGGGTGTTTTTGCTAATTTTTAAACTTTTTTTGGGAGTATTTAGTGAAATTAATAAACTTAAGGGGTCTAAAAGTAATTAAAAATACACTAATATTTCTCAAATAATATGCCAAACAATATTTGGGGAAGAGGATTGGGAATATGGGTAGAAATATTGAACCAAACGCACCATAACATATTATCTAATTCAGTCTTGTTTGTTTGTTTATAGATCTTCGTTCGATAAAATACATTTTTTAATTGACTAAACATTACAAAAGTTTGTTGACAATTACTTGCCACAAAAAAGGAGATATAATATGATTGATCTTCACTTCGAAACACAAAAAGAATCCTCATAATCCCCTTGAAATTGAGGCAGAACTATAACTTCTATAGGAAGAACTCAGTACAGGTAGCCTCATCTTCTTTCTTTCTCATTCTCTCTCTTTTGTATGTAAGTTTCTTCAATTGTTGATTAATCTTGATTAATAGCTAATTCTAATAATTTTTCTTTGAGGATTAATATCTAACATATATAATCTTGATTCTTAATTGTTTTCCTCAAGATATATGCAGTAATTTCTTTTTGATAAATGAAACTATTTTCAGTTATCAAATTATTGGCAGGCAAGTTTTTAGGATGGATCCAAAACATGGTTGACTTAATTTTAGCTTCTCTTTGGTACGTTTATAAGTCCTAAAACACTTGTAAGCATGAGTGAAAAAGGAATTACAAGTTTTAACACACTTGCTTATTCGGTTGAATCAAATAAATCCATTTCAAATCTTGAAACACTTGCTTTATAGAACGTGGATAATAATAAAGACTATTTGGTCCAAACAAGTTCTAAAGAGAAGATGAGTCCAATCAAATCGGCCCAAGTCATTCCAAGTCCAAGCACATCAAGAGAAATCCAAGTCCACCAAAAAAGAACCTCAATTGTCCAAAACACCCAATTTGCATTTATAAATGAAAAATTCACATGACTCTTTATTAGGTTCATTTCCATGAACCACAAGACCCAATTTCATGCACCCTTATTAGTAGAATTAATGAAGATCATTAATTTATTTTTGATCCAATAGGAGTAAGCTTATACAAGTAACAATAATACTATGTGCACTAACCATTTGTACTAATCCAAATACTAACATTGAAATTCCCCAAAAAAATATTTCAAATTTTTAATATTAGCACGTGGATTAGTACAAATTGGTTACTGTACATAGCGTTACTCTACAAGTAATAGAGTGGTCAAGACAAAGATCCTAGATTCAAGGGTTTATGTTCCATTTGCATTAAACAAGTGGTGTGCTGTCGCAGGCAACCAAAATTAAAATCTATACTCCCAAAAAAAGAATACATGTAGCAATGCGAGTAAGGATCATTCTCACAGAGAATGTCTAGCCTAGTTTTATGCTATGTGAACAAGGATGGGAGGGTTTGAGGATAACGAAAACAATTTCAGGAAAAACAACTAAGGAGCAATTCAAATTAAATTATCAAAATCAATCAAAAGAACAAACCTTGGTCGAAGTCAACATCCACCATCGGAATTTTACAACTGATCATCAATGCAAGTATATATCAATTCATACTTTGAACATTCACCGTTTAAACTATTTTCCTATCTCTCCTTAGCTGCAGTTAATTAGGAAACAAACGATATAATTAATCTCACTACTAAACAACCCAAGACAAGTGCTGAAGGTTTAATCTAGTAGCAGCCTTCTAGACCAGACGTACTTTATAACGCGATAGAGCAACAAATCAATCCCACTGGCCACAGTTTTAGTGTCTTGCCATATACCGAATTGCACCGGAGATAACTTCTCTCATACCGGGAGTGATAATCCTCTGTCAATGCCCAAGTCTTGATACACTCCTTGATGCAACCAATGACCATTGTATTGACAGCTCTGAATAGAACTGCATTAGGCTAGTGTCAAACGCACCAATCGTGCACAAGGCGCTCTGGTGATCTCAAATCTAAGGATCACATGCACCATCATTCGTTAGAGGATTTGTTCCATAGACACTGGGTTACCATTCATATGGAATCCTTTGGTGGGTTAGTCCAATGACTTGTTGTGTGGTGTATTCACCTACAGCAAGCACCAATGTGTTGCACCGGTTGTCACTAAACAACCTTGACAAGTGAGATCAGTCACTGCCTTTTGATGGGGTCGTTCACACTATGAAGCCTTAACCGTATTATCTGTGCCCTTACTTCAGAATAATACTGGGGCTACGGACGTTTCTAGAATGGCCACCAGATGTTCTCAAGGGTTCTCACTATCAAGATTTGAAACACTTGATACCCTCGTCACGGTTCCACCATTCTAAGGACATATATCAATACATATTGCAATAATAATGATTCACGCGATATAGAATAAATGTCTTTTATTGATTAATGAACAGTATTACAAAGAGTCAATTCTAAAATTATTGATTGGCTCTAGGGCATTACTCTAACAGTCTGAGTATGTGTCTGGATTTCTGGTTTAAAAACAACAACAAGAACAATAACAACCATATAAGACTTCAATATAACTATAAGCAAACTCACATTTAAAGCAAGAATCCCTACCTTAGGATGCTTGAGATGAAATTTCTATTCAAAATTACTCAAAAGCTCTCTCAAACTCCTTAGAAATCTTGGGAAAATTGAAAGGAAAAAGGAAAGGAAGTAGAGAATGAGAATAGCGGTGGAAATGGATGAAAATGAAGGGTTTATTTCACTTAACCCTTTTTAGCTCATATTATAACCTTCCTTTCCCCTTTTGCCCTTGTTCTTTCTTGGAAAGTCCATCTATATCCTTTGATTCATTACATTTACACCCCCACACTAACCTATTCTCTATGAAATTTCCTTACATTTTACTCCCCACTTTTCCTGCTGATTTGGGGTAGAATGGTCATTGTGCCCCAAAAGAAAGAATTCTCTAGAAACTCATTAAACTTTTCAACAAGCTCGTCGTCGCGGCAAAGAAACTTCCATCGCCCCAGCAAAAGGTTACAGAGCCGACACCGCCTTACTCAAGCCAACGTCGCCACGGCGAAGACTGTATTTCTATGATCCCTTAAGTCTCAACCAATTTCATGGCAATCACTCAACCAACTCAATATACAAACTTAATTAAAACTGAATCAATGAACATTTAAGCGATATGGCAAATCTTGAATACGTACCTCAAGTAGGGCGTTACAATCGCCGCGGCAAGTGTTGGTTTCGTCACCAGCGTCAACGTGAACAACGCTCGCTGCGGCGATGGGTTATATCGTCGCGGCGAGCGTACACAGACCTGTAGCTCTGGATCTGTTCATATAGTAACCATATACACTCCAAACGGATTTTCAATCAATCATACACACTGATTTCAACCAAAAATCCATCACCAATATACCAAAATTGCAGATCATCAACAAATTAAATTAATCGATTAATAAATTTCTTAAAACATGATTTTAAGGCAGATTTTATAAGGCAACATAATATCATCAAATACATGTTATCAACCATCCACATAAAAACTGTAAAATTTAGTACCCTAGGCTCTGATACCACTGTTAGTAAATGATCCATATACGCAGCAGAAACAAAAAAATATAATACAAGGATCGTTTACATGAGCCCAGATCAAGGGTATAATTTTACAGTTTTATCATAAAATAGAAATCTGCAGAAATTAGTCATGAGTTTAGAAATAATACACACGTTTGGAGGCTCCTCCAAATTTGTCAATGAACGTTTTTGCTACCGATCTAAGTGTAGGATCGAACCCACGTAGTCCACACGAAGACAATCACAAAGAACTAAGGAGGGATTTGCTAGATCCGTCTTAGCCTTAAGAATCAAGAAGGAAATCAAATGAATTGATTTTGGGCAAAATGGATTCTGCCGTGGGAGAGGAAATGGGGCTGTTGTGTTTGTGTTTCTCAAAGAAAAATGAACTAATGAATTAACACACATATTTTACAAGTGACATTTTTCTTTTATAGTACTTTTAATGCCCTATTCCCATATGGAATAGGTCTGGGCTCCAACCCAAACACCCCATGTTACCAAACACTCCTAATTAGATTTTTTTTTTTTTTTTTATTTCATCACTATTTCTATTAAAATAAATTAACATATATTTAATATATATATATATATATATATTAATAATATATATTAACATTTAACAATAATGATGATTTAATTAAATATATGCGAACACATATTCAAACGTAATTTCACTTATTTAATTTTTCTAATAAATTAAACAAAAGGCTGCGACCTCAGCAAATTTAATTGCACTGTGAAATTACCAAAATACCCTTTCGCCTAAAAAGACAAAAACGCCCCTTCTTTCTTCCTGAGTCTTAAATTATCTTCTATGTGTGTAACCCATAGGCTCCTCATCATACCAGCAGTGTATAGTATCACGATTATCACTAATTAATCATCTCACTAATACACAGACCAAAATTAGCCCCTAGCAAGGCATCATGCCCACCCGATAGATTCAAATTTAGCAAAGTAGCTACCTATCAATGATATGGTTACCATACAATTTGATCCTTTCATCATTCGTTATCTCGACGAGACGAAGGCATAGAAATAGTGTCAACCTTCGGTTTCTCTCGATATTATGTATTCAGTTTCTAGACCAATGACCTGTATTATAATCCGGATAGAGCAACAACTCAATCCCACTGTGGCCACAGTTTTAGTGTCATTGCCATATACCGAATTGCACCGTGAGATAACTTCTCTCATACCCGGGAGTGATGAATCCTCTGTCAATGCACCATAGTCTTGATACACTCCTTGATGCAACCAATGACCATTGTATTGACAGCTCTGAATAGAACTGCATTAGGCTAGTGTCAAACTGCACCAATCGGTGCACAAGGCGCTCTGGTGATCTCAAATCTAAGGATCACATGCACCATCATTCGTTAGAGGATTTGTTCCATAGACACTGGGGTTACCATTCATATGGAATCCTTTGGTGGGTTAGTCCAATGAACTTGTTGTGGTGTATTCACCTACAGCAAGCACCAATGTGTTGCACCAGGTTGTCACTAAACAACCTTGACAAGTGAGATCAGTCACTGCCTTTTGATGGGGTCGTTCAACACTATGATAGCCTTACCGTATTATCATGTGGCCCTTACTTCAGAATAATACTGGGGCTACGGACGTTTCTAGAATGGCCACCATAGGTTCTCATAGGGTTCTCACTATCAAGATTTGAAACACTTGATACCCTCGTCACGGTTCCACCATTCTAAGGACATATATCAATACATATTGCATAATAATGATTCACGCGATATAGAATAAAGTCTTTTATTGATTAATAACATTATTACAAAGAGTCAATTCTAAAATTATTGTTGGCTCTAGGGCATCACTCTAACAGTCTGAGTATGTTCTGGATTTCTGGTGTGCTGTCGCAGCAACCAAAATTAAAACCTAAAAACACATGTAGTAGTGTAAGAAGGATCATTCCCACGGAAAGTGTCTAGCCAATTTTTTTTATGTTAGTGAACAAGGCGTGGGGGGGGGGGGGGGGGGTGTTTGAGTAAAATGGAAACACTTTCAGGAAAAACAATTCAAGTTAAATTCGTAATCAATCAAAATAAACAACCTTGGTCTAAGTCAACATCCACCATCGGATTTTACAACTGATCATCAATGCAGTATATATCAATTGTTACTTTGATATTCACCATTGGAACTATTTTCCTATCTCTCCTTAGTTATAGTTAATTAGAAACAAACGGTCTAATTAATCTTACTAAAACAACCCTGACAAGCGCTAAATGTTTAATCTAGTACAGCCTTAAGGGCTGAGAAATCGTGAAATGAACAGCACAAAACACAAGCGGTTGTATTTAATTTAGTTGAATGTTCTTCTGAAGATTTATAATTCCTGGCGCAATAATTCTTAACTCTTAGTTACTCACAAATTAGAGGATCAAACAATTACGGATTTGATATCTAATTCAGCAATAGATTGCAACAAATAATAAACTGGTAGGCCTCCTAGTAATTAAATGAAACATCATGAAAATAGCATAGAAGAACATCCAATACTCAAACATATATTGAACACTACAAAGCAACAATTAGATCTCATGTTTTTATTAATTCTCGAGGCCTCCGTTTCCTTCGACCAAGTTATGAAAATTTAGCCGCTCATGGCTATCATGAAAAACTCAAAAGAAGTTCAAGAAGAGGAGCAGGAGAGGCGTGTGTGTTTGATAGAGTGGAATTTATATATTTTATCTTTTTTGTTATGTTTTATGCCTAGTTGAGTTGATTAGAGTTTATTTTGTAAGTTTGGCACATTTGGATAGATTTTAGGAAATAATTGAGAAAAGATTAGGAAATTCCAGATTTTTGTTATTCTAACCAGTGCTGCGTTTTTTAGGTTTTTCATGGAGTCAAATTTCTTGATTACAAAAGTGTTCTTCAGAAAAAGAAAAGTTGACGAATCAAAATTTCCAGGAAGGTATTATGGGCGAGAATCCGAGTTCATTTGGGTCTTCATTAGTTGTCACAAAGCCGGACCTGGAATCCTAGTTGCGGAAGGATTTCCTGGCTGAGTATTGAATCTTCGAACGGGCCTAACTGGAGTGTCAGATATCGAAAGCGGGTGATTCAAAAGCTCAGATTCATCTACACATCTGGGACTACAATTTTTATGAAGTGACCAAGCCCAGAAAAGATCTTTTACATTGCAAGAATCCTGGTGCAATCTTGAGATGAATTCTGTTTTCCATATCTGATAAGATTTTGACAAATTTGGAAGTCTATCTTCTAGGAAACATCTAGGAAAGAAATTCCGTGATTCTTGGGGTAGAATTAAGGAAAAAAAACATGTTATTTATTGATGATTTGTTTGGTTAAAAAGGGGGGAGAAGAGACAGCAGAGTTTTTAGTTTTTTCGGTTTTCTTTTACTTTCGACATCAAGATGTGAGGCTGATATTTCTTTTTCAGTTCAAGGGGATTTTGAAGCCTAAATTCATGTCATTGGTGTAACCTAACTTCAGTAACATTATTCTTAATCTCGTTTTTATTGGAATTGTTTATGTTATTCTGTTTTAATTGTTTATAATTTTCTATTTGGTGATTTAGTAATGGCCTGTTGAATTGTTTAATCGGAATTTTATCTGTTAGAATTAGGAATTGTGATCCATAATTGTCCTTTTTCTATTCAATGGGTAACACATGATGATAGATTATTATGGTCAAGTTTTCATTCTGTCATCTTGAATAACATAACCTAAGTTAAATAATCCGAGCTTGTGTGATTGTTGCTTAGATTGATCTATTTTCCTAATTCTTAAGGCTGCCATTGAATTAAACTTAGAGAGCTTATTCTAGGTTGTTCGAGGGTTAGGATCTACTTGAAGAGCTTATTTCAGTAGTGACGATTAAGGGAGAATTCGGGTAACAGAGCTTGTTGTTTCCTAGGGTCAGTAGTTCCATAATAACGAGATAGAATAGTGTTACGGTTAGTTCGTGTCCAATGCATGTTTAGGTGGATCTTGAACCGAGAACTGATTGTTTTTAACCTGATTTTTTCTTCCATTAGAGACTTCTTTGTTTTACTTTAGTTTGCCTTGATTACAAACCCCTTTCATTACTCTGTTGTGTTGTCCTATTCACTCTTTAGGGTTTTATCGTGTTGTTTTCATTGTGGCTTTTGGCATAGAATATAGGATTTAGTCGAATCATTCCCTGAGGGATCAACCCTTGCTCACCCTATATACAATTTAATAGTTAGGTTAGTAAGGTTAATTAATTTGGTGCATTCGGCACGCTACCAGTGTTCTCTCCCAATCTGATCTCCCCTTTAACAAATATCCAGTTCAAATCTTTTTAATCTACTAAATCTCCTAAAAATATTCTAATTTCCTAAAATAACATTTATCCTAATCTGATTAATTGAAAATAAAATAAAGTCCTAATATAAGATAGGAAAGTGGTGTTTCCAGCTGCAACTTGCATGCAACAGGTCTTCAAAACTTCTAATAATAAACTGCCTATCTGACGTGCATGACAAGGCGGAATGTTCCAGAACGTCAGCAGTACAGGTGCGTCAACTTCAAGCCTGATTACAACCTTGATTCAGCGAGTATCTCTCCAAACTCAAATCATGAAAGTTGTAGATCTCTTTCTTTTAGTTACATAGCATTTTGATTCATCTCAATCGGAGTAAGGATGAGAGAGTTATGCCCAGATTACGAAGTGATGTCGAAACTGTCTAAATTCACCTAATTAGTTTCGTTTTGCATTTAATGCCTCCATTTGCATCCTAAATCAAAATAAAATAATAATAAGTACATTTAGGCACCAAGTAAGTACGAAAGAATAGACATTAAGGGGGGCAACTATGACATTTTGCATTCTCATAAATTTCTGATAAGACCATGGTTCCCTGGCCTGAGAGATTGCTCCATTGTTATCACAATAAATGTCTATTGGATCAACAATAGTGGGAACCACACCAAGTTCAGTAATGAACTTCTTAATCTAGACCGCCTCCTCAGCCGCATCTAACAATGCAATATACTCAGCCTCCATTGTAAAGTCTGCTATAGTGCTTTGCTTGGAGCTCTTCCAGCTCACTACACCGCCATTGAGACAAAATACAAACTCTAATTGCAATCGATAATCATCTTTGCCCGTTTTGAAACTAGCATCATTGTATCCTCTTACAGTGAGCTCATCTTCCCCTCCATAAACCAAGAACATATCCTTAGTGTTTTTCAGGTACTTAAGAATATTCTTGACAGTCATCCAGTGACACTCACCTCGATCCGATTGATATCTATTACAAGTGCTTAAAGCACATGAGACATCAATCCGAGTACATAGCATGGCATACATTATGGATCCAATTGCTGATGCATATGGGATCCTCTTCATCCTATCTCTCTCATCTTGTGTTCTAGGACATAATTCCTTAGAGAGATAAACATCATGTGACATCGGAAGAAATCCCTTCTTGGATTCTTCCATACTGAATCTTTTCAATACCTTGTCAATATATGCACTCTGACTTAGGCCAAGCAACCTATGTGAGCTATCATGATAGATCTTTATACCAAGGATGTAGGCTGCTTCCCCTAAGTCCTTTATGGAGAGCACTTGGATAACCAAGTCTTTACTGACTGCAAGTTCAGTATATCATTCCCGATCAGAAGTATGTCACCGATATACAACACTAGGAATACTACTATGCTCCCACTCACTTTCTTGTAAACACAGGGCTCATCTTTGTTCTTAATAAAACCGAATCCTTTAACAGCTTCATCAAAACGAATGTTCCAGCTCCTAGAAGCTTGCTTGAGTCCATTTATGGATCTCTGCAACTTGCATACCCTATCAGCTTGCCCATCAAGAATGAAACCATTGGGTTGTGTCATATACATATCCTTTTCAAGGTTTCCGTTCAGGAAAGCAGTTTTGACATCCATTTGTAAAATCTCAAAGTCATGATATGCAACAATCGCAAGCATAATCCAGATGGATTTAATCATGGCAACAGGCAAAAAGGTTTCTTCATAGTCAATGCCATGAATTTGTTTGAAACCTTTGGCAACCAGTCGTGCTTTATAAGTATGCACATTGCCATCCATGTCAGTCTTCTTCTTGAAGACCCATTTACACCCTATGGGTTTTACTCCTTCAGGTGGTTCCACTAGAGACCACACTTGGTTCTGGTACATGGAGTCCATCTCAAATTTCATGGCTTCAAGCCATTTAACAGAATCTAGATCCGATATAGCATCTTCGTAGGTTCTGGGATCATCATCTTGGTAGACTAGTACATCACCATGTTGAGTCACGAGATAACCGTATCTCTCGGGTGCATGGCGTACTCTCCCAGATCTACGTAGCTCATGTGCTACCTAAGGTGGTTCACTTTGATCCATAAGTTGTTGAGTAACCTCCTCTTTATGCTCAACCACTTCCTGTGGCACATCATCCCGTCCTTTGTCTGGTATATCTTATGGTTCTAGAACTTCATCGAGTTCTAGTTTTCTCCCACTAATACTTCTTAGAAAATATTCCTTTTCTAGGAAGACACTAGATCAAGCAACAAAAATTTTGCGCTCTTCTGGGTAGTAGAAATAGTATCATTTGATCTCCTTTGGATACCCCACAAATATACATTTACAGGATTTTGGGCCCAGCTTGCTCGAAGTCGATTTCTTAACATAAGCTTTGCAACCCCAAATCCTTAGATAAGACAAGTTGGGCTTTCGCCCACTCCATAGTTCATATGGAGTTTTATCTATAGGCTTTGACAGCACACGGTTCAAAATGTGAGTCGCAGTCTCTAGGGCATAACCCCAAAACGGATCAGGTAAATCACTAAAACTCATCATAGACACTAACCATGTCAAGTAAGGTCCTGTTCCTCATTTCTGATACTTTTGTTAGGGTTGTATAAGGAGGGGTGAGTTGTGATACTATCTCACTTCCTTCAGGTACTCTAAAAACCTAAGCTTAAGTATTCACCTCCTCGATCCGACAAAGAGCTTTAATACTTTTGCCCAACATATTCATACTTCATTCCTGAATTCCTTGAATTTATCAAAGGCTTCAAATTTTGTCTCATAAGGTAGACATAACATATCTTACTGAAATCATCAGTAAATTGTGAAGTATGAATACTCCTCTGGCCTTAACTGTTAGTGGACCACTATACCACTATGGATGATGTAATAGCTCAGTAGCCTTACCTTGTCTGTGAAAAGAGACTTGGTCATCTTGCCTAATAGGCATGACTCACATACCTCAAATGACTGAAAGTCAAAGGGTTAAAACACTCCCTTTGAAGTTTTGTGCAATGCGAGTTTATTAAATGACGCACTACAATGCCAGAGATATGTCTGGTTTTGATTGCTATGTTTAGGTTTCTTAGTTTCAATATGAGAATATCTTTATTGTTTTAAATCAAGAACATATAATCCATTATATAACTTTGCAATTCAAATAGAATAAATTCAAACTAAAGGACAACAATCCATTTATATCAAAATGATACCCACTATCCAAAGCGGATACTGAAAGAATATTTTCTAGAAATAGAAGGTACGTGATAACAGTTATGTAGTTCCAAAACAAGCCCATAGGCAAACAATAAACAGTAAGTCCCTACAAACAATGCAGCCACATGTGCTCCATTTCCAACTCGTAGGTCCATTCTCCCTTTGCGAGGACTCTACTCTGCCTTAGTCCCTGCACATCAGTACAAATGTTAGTACCACATCTGTGTCAATGACCCAAGATGTTGAGGGAGAGAAGTTAATCTCAATCATAAACATACTTGAGTCATAGCATCTGACATTGTTCTTGCTTGCGAGGAAAGCCTTGCAGTGTTTCCTCCAGTGGCCAGGCTGCCAAAAAGAAGAAGAACTTTGCCCTTCCCATGCCAATCTCAGGCCTAAGAGCAACCTGTCCTTTGGGCTTGGGCTTGGGTTGGTTTGTCCTTGGCCTTACCCTTGCGTTACCCTATCCTTTACTGGCAGCAACCAGTAAAATAGGATTAGACTTCTTCAAGTCTGCTCTATAGTTCTCAGCATGTTAAGAGTTCTGACAGGGTTTTCAACAATCGTGGTCATATTGAAATTCATTATGAATGGTGCATAAGAGTCAGGCAGGATTGCAGAATCAAATCTATTTGTAATTCTACATCCAACTCAAATCCCAAAGTCTCAAGTCTCTATGTGCTCGATCATCTTGAGCCATGAGGACCAACTTGGGCTCCCTCAGTCAGACGACTCCCAAACAGTGCTTTCGACACCTTGTAACTCCATGTCAGCATTCCTTTGAAAAGGTTCTTAGGGTAGAATAATGGAATCAGTGTCCATATTCTCATGCTGCTTTTGCAGCATGGTGTCCGATTCTAACATCAAGCATTGCAACACACAGCATCATTAAGGAACTTTTGATAGTATTACTTACTTCCAAGTGGCATCAGGATCGGCTCAGCCAAGTATGGCTTTCAAGGATATACAATTTCTTTTCGACTTGAGTATAATCAAAGATTACGATGCCAATCTAAGAATTGGATCCATCAAGGTTTTCTCTCGATTATCGGTCGCAGGTTCAAAATGCTCATTTGGTGAATCTACAATGCAGAAAAGATAAAGTCATTATAAAGTTCATATTATTTATATGGTCTTTTATTAAACGATGCTCCCACCATTTACTCAAGTCAATAGCCCTCACTATTAACCGGGAAGCCCGTGACTTTCCTAGTGGACTGAGATCCCATCTTCCCATTTCAAACCTTCGTTTTGGCGAACAAGCCAAAATGAGTTGTTAGGTAGGCCAACAAACTTAATCCACACTAGTTTATAGCTGCTACTATCAACCTCAAATGTGAAAAAGCCAACAAGCCAATCACACAATCAAATGGCACCAACCATTGTCCTCAAGTGTGATCTCAGTATCAGTAGAGTGGACACTACATGTCCCCACGTACACACAATATGTGTAATGCTCTAATGCCTATGACGCGTTTATCAACCTTCGCTTTGGCGAACAAGCAAAACCGCATTTTAAGTCAACCCATCACCATTAAGGAAAATCCAATGCATTTTAACCCTCACTGGTGAAGTGTACCCTTCGCTACGGCGAACAAGGTTTCGATGACAGTAGTTTGTTAAAACCATGGTGATGGAAGGCTTAAGTGACTTAATATACTTTAATGAGGGTTGTTATTTAATGCTCACCAGATTATTATCTTTGTTAGAATGACATTGTTTGGCATGTTATTGAACATTCAACCTCATCAACCATTCTAACAAAATATTAAAACGTGCCGGACATGGCCCAACTAAAACCGATTTCCTGAGGCTAGAGGAATCGCTGGGTCACCTAGGGTCCTGTAATAAATATTGAGTCTAAGTATGGTTGTCTCGTCCTTTGCTCCTCTTAAGTACATCAAAAACATCATTAAATTTACAGTAAGAATAATTATACAAAATCTTACATCCATAAATTTAGAAAACCTCGATTACATTCGAGGGATAAGTGAGAAGAGAATGTAATTGAGAAAGAGGAGAAGGATGCACGCAGGCCCTATTTAATAAATTACAACCATACATACCCAAAAAAAAAAATATTAAAACATTCACCATAAGTCGAAGGCTCATATAGGGCACATGAACATACAAACAAATACATAGCATACATTTCAAAAACAATCAATTTTGAAATTGGTGGGTTAATATTATTACCCCCTGACAATTTATAGATCTGTAATTTGGTCTAAAACTATACAATTAGCCCCGTGCCTCGAAAGTGCGCTCGCTGCGGCGATGAGTTATATCTCGCAGCGGCAGTAATTAACTGACGTTCCCGCTCAAGTGCGATCGCCGCAAACGGGGTTATATCGCCGCAGCGAGCACTGATTCGTTACAGCGTTCATCCTAGGGACGATCCACGCGATGATGGTTTATATCGCCGCAGCAAGTGCTGATTTTGCAATCTTGTGAAAGCCAAAATGCATGCCGCGGTGATGGTTATATCGCCGGCGAGGTACACTGATCTGTAACTCCGGATCAGTTCAACCAGTCACCAAAAACAACCAAACAGATTTTGCAATCATCATGAACACTAATTTCAACAAAAAATCTATAACCCAATATACCAAACTGCAGATCATCAACAAATTAAAATTAATCGATTAATGATTTTTTAAAACAGCTTTTAGGCAGATTTTACACAGATTCTTTAAGGCAACATATTATCAATCAAATACATGTACAACCATCGACATAAAACTGTAAAATTGGTACCCTAGGCTCTGATACCACTGTTAGAAAAGGTCCATGACGCAGCGAAAAACAAAATTAATAACAACATGGATCATTCCATAAAACCAGACAGGACACACATTTACAGTTTATATCAAAATAAGAATCTACAGAAAATTAGTTAAGGTTAAGAAATCTAGCACGTTTGGAGGCTCCTCAGCTTTGTCTCTGAACGTAATTTGCTACCGACCCAAGTTTAAGATCAAACCGATGTAGTCCACATAAAGATAATCGTAAGGAACTAAAGAGGGATTTGCTAAATCCTCTTAGCCTAAGAAACAGAAAGAAAAATCAAAGAATACTTTGATTTTAAGCAAAAAGCAATTACCGTGGGAGAGTGTTTTGGGGCTGGAAAGTTTTCTTTTAATGAGTGAATGAAATAATGAAAAATCTTTTTCTTTCTCAATTAAACCTTTTCTTTTATAGTGCAAGTTTAATTGCCTATTCCCTTATGGAATAGGCTTGGGCTCCAAACCAACACACCTTGTTTCAAACAACCCATTTAGATATTTTAATTTTGTTTATCATTATCTCAATTAAATCAATATTATATTTGATATATTAACATTTAACAATAATGATAAATTTAAATTATGTGAACACATATTAAACGTAATCTCACTTATTTAATTTTTCTAACAAATTAAATAAAGGCTACGACCTCAGCAAATTTAATGCACTGTGAAATTACCAAAATACCCTTTCACCTAAAAAGATGAAAACACCCTTCTTTCTTTCTAGCTTTAATTATCTTCTATGTGTGTGACCCATAGGCTCTTAACAGCAGTGTGTAGTATCGGATTAACACCATAATCGTCTCACTAAACACAGACCAAGAGTGGCCCCTAGCAAGGCATCATGGCCACCCAATAGATTCGGATTCAGCAAAGTGCTACTTGTAACGATATGGTTACCGCACAATTCGATCCTTTCATCATACGTTACTCAATGAGACCGAGGCATAGAAATAGTGTCAATCTTCAGTTACTTCGATATTGTGTGTAACACCCCCTCCAGCCGGGTACCCTCTAAGTATTCCATTAGGATGGAAAATTAGAGAATTCACGCTGGAAGGTTGTGTAGTTAAATTGTAAATCCTGGTTACAAAATGTACTATAAGAAAATAAATAAATAAAAAACGTGTCCTTTGATTTACATTACTTTTAATCAACCTATCAAGATATGACTTACAGAGAAATATGGTTTAAAGAAAACAAACATCAATGTTTAATAGCAGAAGCAATATAAAATATCTCCCATCATTATAAGCAAAAAATATTTACTGTTTCATAAAACTTAGATTATAAACCTAAACTATATACATTAAATTCAAAAGCACCATCCTTTTGTAACATCATAACTTTAGAAAAAAAAACATGCATGCCCCAAGCCTTCTTGACCGCCACTCGCGCGTGTACCGCTTTAACCATTACCTGCAAAACATGGAAACTAAGGTTATGAGTGCTAATCAACAGTAAGGGGATCGATCATTTAACCCTAGTAACATTCTTAAACTTAGGAACATCTTATTACTGTACATGAACCAAGCATTATAAATAAAAGTAATATAACATAGCATAATCAATCCATATCAGAAGGTCATAACATAATTCATGTAATGCTTCCTTTAATGTTCATGATAATGCACATCAAATACTGCTGTATAAATAAATTTTTCTTGAAAACCTTTTACTGTTTACCGATCAGACTAAGCTGAGGCATGGATACGGAACTTTGGCAATAAGCTAACTTAACTTATAACACAGTCCCCATGGTCATGCACGCTATGGATTGTCATTTCTTTGGTCTAGACATTGCATGAGTGACTCAGGTTCCCATAACATGCCAAAATCTTCCATAAATTTACAATCATTTTCCTTCACCAAAAATGCATGGCTATGTAACTGGAAGCATTTTGCTCAAACTTGGGATCAAGTCCCCTTTCATCATTAATAGCTGACATGCTTTATTCTACAAAAAACATACACTTTCCATATATGAACATATCTTTCATCATGGCCATTTTTGGATGCATAACATATCATAGAAACATATCAACTTAGGTTTGTTTACATACACAAGGTCATAATTAGGTAAACATAACATATTACATAACCTCCTTGTCATCATACATCATATATATCCATACAATATAATAATAATAAAGATCTCATTCAAACATACTTCAAAACCCTTAGCCTCATTCCATACTTGGAATCAACATAGGATTAGGCTAAAAAAAATTATGAAATTAGAGGCACCTTGAGGTAGTTATTCTGTACAGATAGATTCAAGAAGGTATAAATTGAGTTAACACATCGGATTGATATGATCCTGTCTCATTTAAATCTTAGAGATAGGGCTACCCTTTTTATGTTTAGGCTCAACCCAGTTCAATCGGTAGATGCCCAAATATCAGAAAGTCACGGTTGTGACAGGCAACCATGGTAACATGCCTATTTAGGGCTTTTCCTTGACTTCACCTCCACTTAATCCCTAACCTTCCTAACCTTCCCCCCTGTGAAAAACATTCTAAATGATCAATATAACCTCCCTTAATATGTTAAAAACTCATGTACAACTAATCCATTGGTGTCATCAAACTTCAATGTTACTACATACATATAAATCCATCAATTATAGCACAAAACCAAGCTCAATGCTATTGTGTGACAAGAATTTAAGGTTCCCTAATACTAACCCTAGAAACCTAATTCTTTTCTATTAAGGGAGTTTCCCTTACTTATGTCAAGAAACAACACTCCTTTGCAAATTTCCTCCTCTTGTCTCCAATGGACCCTTTTCCTAAACAAATTTAAGAAATTTCAATAACTTGAATACACAATATATATAAGATAAGGAGTTGAACGTACCTCCTAATATCCTTAATAAGGAAGAAATATAAAACATTGAGGATTGAACTAAGAGACTTGAAATTTTAATGGAGTAGTGAAGAAATTATGGAAGATTGTAGAAAACTTGAGGAAGAGAATGAAAAGTGGTAGAAGACATATGTTGGCCGTACTCTTACCACCTAATATCTTCCTTTTTCTTTCTTTTCTTTTTTTTTTTCTTTTCTTTGTTTTTGCAAAAGAATATATCATTTAACATTGTCTTTGATTTAATGTCCTATAACATTATTCCCTTTTTGCCCTCAACAATTGTCTTTAATTACTCTAATCCTTATCATCTTTATCTTGTCAAGCCACCAAAATATCATTATCTTTACCACTTTTGCCCCTAAGGCATGTGCCATGGTGTAACTTAAACATAAAAAGGAAAAGACTATTGACCTGTTGATCACTGCGTGGGGTTTACATTCTCCCCTCCTTATAGGAATTTCGTCCTCAAAATAAGCAAATAACTTGGGTAGCGGTTTTATGTCTTGCTCCACTTCCAAGTAGCTTCCCAATCTTGTGATTTCTCCAAAGAACTTTGACAGTGGAATGCTTTTATTCCAGAGCTCTTAATCTTTTTATCCAATATTTGGATAGACGCTCCTCTAAAATCAAAGTCTCCTTCAATGTACTTCCTCAAATTGTAACACATGAGAGGATCATTTATGTACTTGTGTAACAATGACACATGGAAAACATATGCACTTGTTCCATGCTCGTGGTAATGCAAGTCTGTAAGCTACTTTCCTCACCTTTCTAGTACTTCAAAGGACCAATATCGTGGAGCAAGCTTTCCTTTTCTACCATCTCATAACCATGTTTGTATGGGGAAACCTTAATAAACACTTTGTCCCATTTGAAATTCCAATCCTTTCTCTTCAAGTTGCATAGCTCTTTGGCGATCCTGGGCTTGTTTCATTCTCTCTCTGATTAACCGATATCTTCGATCATCTTTGAGTCATCTCTGGTCCTAAGGTTTGAACCAACCAAAGACTCCTTCTCTACTTCATCCCAATACAAAGGGGATCTACATTTTCTCCCATATAGAGCTTAATATGGTGGCATCTGGATAGTGCCGATAACTGTTTTATTATGCAATTCCATTAATGAAATTATATCACTCCAAGTCGCTTATGATCCATAACTGGCCCGTAACTATCTTCAATCACTTGATTGTTCTCTCGGTTTGGCACCTGTCTGGGGATGATAAGCCGTACTAAAACTAGCCTTTGACCTAGTGCCATTTGTAACCCATGCCAGAGCTGAGACAAATCTTGATCTCTATCTGACCACTATTGTCTGGGCACACCATGCAACCTCACAATTTCTTTTACATAAATTTGACCCAACTGATCTGAAGTAGTTGTGTCCTTCACGGGTATGAAGTGCGCTGACTTAGTAAGTCTATCGACAATCACCCATAGCGCATTATAACCTTTTTGTACTCTTGGGAGGCCAACAATAAAATCCATAGATATGTCTTCCCATTTCCATTCAGGAATACTAAGAGGCTGTAGTAATCCCGACGGTCGTTGGTGTTCAGCTTTAACCTGCTGACAAATTAAATATTTACCCACATAATCACTGATATCTTTCTTCATACCTGACCACCAGTAGCTTTTCTTCAAATCTTGGTACATCTTTACGCTCCCAAGATGGGCTGTATAAAGTGTATCATCTGCTTTTCTAAGAATTTTACTCTTCAGCTCTACATCTTGAGGAACACACAACCTATCTCGAAATTTCAGAATACCATTCACTACTCTAAAATCTATCTCTTTGCCCTCATTTACTTGCCTGTAGATTTCCTTGCAAGAATCATCAACTACTTGTTTTTCTTTGATCTCCTCCATTAAAGTAGATTTGATTTCCAATCTAGCAAATCCTCCAAACACAAGCTCAATTTTCTCCTTAAGAATTTCTCGTTGCAACTCTTTTTGTACTGTGATCTGGAATAGAGGAACTTTCTGGCTTAAGGCATCTGCTACTACATTAGCTTTCCCTGCATGGTACTTGATTTCACAATCATAGTCTTTGACTAACTCTAACCATCTTCGCTGTCTCATATTCAACTCTTTTTGAGTGAAGAAATACTTTAAACTCTTATGGTCTGTGTAAATATTACTCTTGACACCATATAGGTAATGACGCCAGATTTTTAACACAAACACCACTGCTGCCAATTCTAGATCATGTGTAGGGTACCTTAGTTCATAATCTTTCAACTGTCTAGAGGCATAGGCTATTACCTTCTCATTCTGCGTCAATACTGCCCCAAGACCACTATGTAAAGCATCGGTATAAATGTCATAATTAACACCTTCCTCAGGCAAAGCTAAAATGGGAGCTGTGGTCAATCTCCTCTTTAACTCCTGGAAACTCTATTCACATAAATCTGTCCGCTGAAAGGGAATCTCATTCTTGGTAAGTGTAGTGAGTGGACGAACAAGTTTAGCAAACCCTTGCACAAATTTTCTGTAATACCCAGCCAAGCTTAGAAAACTCCTCACCTCCTTCACTGTTGTTGGCCTTTTCCATTCAAGTACTGCCTCTACCTTGCTAGGATCCGTTGATATGCCTTCCTTGGAAACCACATAACCAAGAAACATTACCCGATCCAACCAAAACTCACACTTGGAGAGCTTGGCATACAATTGCTTCTCCCTTAATCTTTGCAATACAAACCTCAAATGTTTTTCATGTTCTTCATTTGTTTTAGAGTAGACCAAGATATCATCTATAAACACCACAAGAAACTTATCTAGGCAGTCATGGAAAACCGTAAAACCTTTATCTAATAACTCCTGAAGTTGCTTCTTTAACTCTTGGAGTTCTGCTGGAGCCATTCTATACGGAGCTTTTGAAATTGGTGTAGTACCCGGATCCAATTCTATACAACATTCTACTTCCCTTTTTGGTGGCACACCTGGTAATTCGTCTGGAAATACATCCGCAAATTCTCGAACTACAGGCACATCATACACACTAGGACTTGGAGTCTTTGCCTTATTCACTACATGAGCTATATACCCCATACATCCTTTTCTCAACATCTTCCTCGCTTTGATGGCACTTATCATACCACTAAGTATGCGACCCTCTCCAAAATTAAACTTATCCCCATTATCTAAATTAAATCTAACCCTTTTGTTGCAACAGTTTATCTTTGCTCCATACCTACCTAGGAAATCCATGCCTAGGATAACATCAAAATCAGGCATATCAAAAATAATCAAGTCAACTTTTAACTCCCGTCCATCAATAACTATTATTTCCCCAGAAAGAACCTTACTAGTTACTACATTTTTCCCATCTGGCAACTCTATCTTTAAGACTGGTTCCACTTTATTAGGCTTTAATCCTAACCTTTCAACAACTCCATATGAAATAAAAGAGTAGGTAGCTCCTGAGTCAATTAAAGCATATAATGGGACAGAGTGGAAATATAACTGACCATTAACTGCTGATGGGTTGACTTCTGCTTGGCTTTGAGAGACAATGAATACTCTGGCATTAGCTCCTCCAATTGTTTGAGTTACCGAGGGATGAGGATTTCGACAATCTCTTGCCAAATGCCCTGGTTGTTTGCACTTGAAACACACATTTTTTCCCATCAGACATTCCCCTTTATGCTGTTTGCCACATTTTTGACAATAAGGGAGATTCTTCTTCTTCGGTTGTTGCCTTTTACCCTTCCAATTCTTCTTATTTACCCGAGGCTGAAAATTCTTCTTGTTCTTACTATCTTTGGCAAGAGAGAGGGCTTCATCATTACTCTTTTGTGGCTCTGAAAGAAGATTATTTGCGACAACCACTGATTTGGACTGCTGAACAACTCTATTGACATACACTTCTGCCCGCAGTGCTTGATTCAAGGCTTCACCATATGTCTGTGGAGGCTGAGCACCCGTCATAACATCTCGAGCTATCTCGGGGTCTAACCCATTTACAAATCTCTCCATTCTCGCCAGAGGAGTACCAACCATAACAGGAGCAAATCAAGCTAATGAGTTGAATAGAGTAGAATACTCCTTAACTGTCTTACTTCCTTGCTGCAGATTCATAAACTCTTGAGTCTTAACAAACAACATATCTGATGTCCTATACTCTGCATCAAACAGCCTTTTAAAATCACCCCAAGTAAGAGTAACAATATTGTGAGTCTGTTCCATTAATTCCTACCAAATTCTGGCACCACCCCATAGCAAAAAGGTGGCATATCGAATCTTATCTCGATCTGTCATCGTAAACAATGCCATTGCCCTCTCTACTACTTTAATCCATTCCTCAGATGCTGATGGATCAATAGTGCCACTGAATTCAGGTGGCTGGTGCTTGCTTGGGAGCCCATAAATAGGTTCTAGTTGTGCTTGAAAAGTTGTAGATGTTGATGAACTAGGCCCTGCACCCTGATTTGGAAGTGGTACAATCGTATTCTGATTACCTAAGGCCTCCCTTATTGCCGCCTGGATCATATCTCCCATTGTGGTAACATCCAATCCTGTTGTAACATTTGGATTGGTACCTACAAGTGGAGTTAAAGTCTGTTTACCTCGCCTCGATCTAGTTTCTCGACTCATCCTGACACTTATGGAATCAAAAGAAATGAACAAACTTCGTTAGTTCATCAACTTAAACTTAAACAAGTAATGGAAAAACTTACAATAGTTAACTTGCGAGGGCGTGTCAATGTAGCATGAGGGACATACTAAAATTTCATAAAATAACAATCTAGTTCCATAAAATAGAAAACGTCTCTTAAGTACCAAAACCATGCTCTGATACCAACTGTAACACCCCCCTCCAGCCGAGTACCCTCTAAGTATTCCATTAGGATGGAAAATTAGAGAATTCATGCCTGGAAGGTTGTGTAGTTTAAATCGTAAATCCTGGTTACAAACATGTACTATAAGAAAATAAATAAATAAAAACGTGTCCTTTGATTTACATTACTTTCTTAATCAACCTATCAAGATATGACTATACATGAAAAATATGGTTTAAAGAAAACAACAACATCAATTGTTTAATAGCAGAAGCAAATATAAAATATCTCCCATCATTTATAAGCAAAACATATTTACTATTTCATAAAACTTAGATTATAAGCATTAAACTATATACATTAAATTCAAAAGCAACATCCTTTATATAACATCATAACTTTAGAAAAAAAAAAAAAAACATGCATGCCCCAAGCCTTCTTGACCGCCACTTGTCGTTACCGCTTTAACCATTACCTGCAAAACATGGAAACTAGGGGTATGAGTGCTAATCACTCAGTAAGGGTATCGATCATTTAACCCTATGTAACATTATTAAACTTAGGAACTATCTTATTTACTTGTACATGAACCAAGCATTAATAACATAAAAGAAATATAACATAGCATAATCAATCCATATCAGAAGGCATAACATAATTCATGTAATGCTTTCCTTTAATGTTCATGAATAATGCACATCAATATCCTGCATGTATAAATACATTTTTCTTTGAAAACCTTTTACTGTTTACCGATCAGACTAAGCTGAGGCATGGATTACGGAACCTTTGGCCAATAACCTAACTTTAACTTATAACACAGTCCCCATGGTCATGCAAGCTATGGACTGTTCATTTCTTTTGGTCTAGACATGTGCATGAGTGAGCTCAGGTTCCCCATAACATGCCAACATCTTCCATAAAATTTACAAATCATTTTCCTTCACAAAAATGCATGTCTATGTATCTTGGAAGCATTTTGCTCAAACTTGGGATCAAGTCCACCTTTTTCATCATTAATATGCTTGACATGCTTTATTCTTAAAAAAAAACATACACTTTCCATATATGAACATATCATTTCATCATGACCATTTTTTGGATGCATAACATATTCATAGAACATA
Source organism: Pistacia vera (assembly GCF_008641045.1). Taxonomy (NCBI): domain Eukaryota; kingdom Viridiplantae; phylum Streptophyta; class Magnoliopsida; order Sapindales; family Anacardiaceae; genus Pistacia; species Pistacia vera. The sequence continues at coordinate 158,614 of NW_022195050.1, read as the reverse complement.
TCATACTTAGGTTTGTTTATACATACACAAGGTCATAATTAGGTAATACATAACATATTACACATAACCTTCTTGGTCATTCATTACATCAACTATATATGCTCATACAATCATTATATAATCATAAAGATCACTCATTGAAACATACTTCAAAACCCTTTAAGCATCATTTCCATACTTGGAATCAACCATAGGTTATTAGGCTAAAAATAAATTAAGAAATTAGAGGCACTTTTGAGGTAGTTATTCTGTACAGGTCAGATTCAAGAAGGCATAACTTGAGTTATACACATCGGATTGATATGATCCTAGTCTCGTTTTAAATCTTAGAGACAGCGCTACAACTTTTAGGTCTCAACCTAGTTCAGTTGGTACACTCCTTTGCAAATTTCCTCCTCCTTATCTCCAATTGACCCTTTTCCTAACATAAATTATAAAGAAATTTCAATAACTTGAAATACACAATATTTATATAAGATAAGGAGTTGAACTTTACCTCCTAATATCCTTAATAAAGGAAGAAATATAAACACTTGAGAGATTGCAACTAAGAGACTTGAAATTTTAATGGAGTAGTGAAGAAAATTATGGAAGATTGTAGAAAACTTGAGGAAGAGAATGAAAAGTGGTAGAAGACAAATGTTGGCCGACTCTTACCACCTAACATCTTCCTTTTTTTTTTTTTTTTCTTTTTTTTTTTTCTTTTCTTTGTTTTTGCAAAAGAATTATTCATTTAACATTTGTCTTTTGCATTTAATGTCCTATAACATTATTTCCCTTTTTGCCCTTAACAATTGTCTTTTAATTACTCCTTAATCCCTCATCATCTTTATCTTGTCGAGCCAACAAAATATCATTATTCTTTTACCACTTTACCCCTAAGGCACGTGCATGGTAGTTAACTTAACACATAAAAAGGAAAATACTATTTTATCCTTGGATGCATCGGTGGGGTTTACACTATGTATTCAGTTACTGGACCAATGACGTGTATTATGAACTGGATATAGCAACAACTCAATCCTACTACGGCCACAGTTTTAGTGTCATTGTCATTTACTGAATTGCGCTGTGAGATAACTTCTCTCGTACCCGGGAGTGATGAATCATTTTTCTATCCACCATAGTCTTGATACACTTCTTGATGTAGCCAATCACTACCGTATTGACAACTCTAAATAGAACTGCGTTAGGCTAGTGTCAAACTACACCAATCGATGCACAAGGAACTTCGGTGACTTCAAGTCTAAGGATACATGCAACACCATTCGTTAGAGGATTTGTTCCATAGACACTAGGGTTACCATCTATATGGAATCCTCTGTGGGATAGTCCAGTGAACTTGCTACAGCAAGCACCATGTGTTGCACCAGGTTGTCACCAAACAACCTGACAAGTGAGATCAGTCACTATCTTTGATAGGGTCATTCAACACTATGATAACCTTACGTATTATCTGTGCCTACTTCAGAATAAATTGGGGCTACGGACGTTTCTAGAATGGCCATCATATGTGCTCATAGAGTTCTCACTATAAGATTTGAAACACTTGATACCCTCGTCAGGTTCTACCATTTAAGGACATATATCAATATATACAATGGATTTACGCGATTAGTATAAAACGCCTTTTATTGGTCAATGAACATTATTACAAAGAGTCAATTCTACAATAATTAATTGGCTCTAGGGCATCTACTCTAACAATCTCAACCCAAGCACGGGCCAATACGTCCTCATGGTATTATAGTTAAACTTGGTAAGGTCCTTGTACAACTCTCCATCTAGGAATAGACCTTTCCTGAAGGCATCAACTGTGGTATCTTGGTTACAGTACGGGATTGAGACTTTTTCGCGTTGAAACGTCTCACATAGTCTTGGAGGGGCTCATTGTTGTGCTACCCAATTCGGTAAAGGTCGTGGATAACTGATGAGAATGCAAAAGTCATATTTACCCCCCTTAATGTTTAGTATTTTAACTTATTGTTGCCTAAATGTACCATTATTTCTATTTTGATTTAGGATGAAATGGAGGCGTTATTGCAAATGGAAATAATTAAGTGAATTCGGATAGTTTGACATTGTTTCGTAATCTGGGCATAACGCTCTCGTCCGAGATCCGATTGAGATGATTCAAAATTCTGTGGAACATAAGAAAGAGATCTACAACTTTCGTTTTGAGTTTGGAGAGATACTCGCTGCAACAAGGTTTTAATCGCTTGAAGTTGACGCACTGCACTGCTGACGTTCTGGAACATTCCGCCTTGTATGCAATTCAAATAGGCAGATTATTACAAGAAGTTTTGAAGACTATGCACGCAAATTACAGTGAAAAACACCACTTTCCTATTTTATTTTGGACTTTATCTTATTATCAATTAATTAGAATTAAATTAGGATTAGTTATTTTAGGATATTAGATATCTTTTAGGAGATTTAGTGGGATTCAAAGACTTGAATTGGATTTTTGTTAAAGGGATGAGATTAGGGTTTTTGGAGAAAAACACACACTGCCTCTCTCTGGTCTTTGCTAGAACTTTTCTTTGTATTTTCGTGATGGCCATGAGTGTTTGATTTTTGGTAACTTGGTCGAAGGAAACGAAGACCTCGGAATCAACCAACTGTGAGATCTAATCATTATTTTAGTGTTCAATTTTCGTGTTTGAGTATTGAATGTATTCTGTGATATCTTCATGATTGATGCATTTAATTACAGGAGGCCTACTTGTATTATTTGTTGCAATCTACTGCTAAGTTTGAATCAAATCCGTAATTTTTGATCCCTCTAACTTGTGAAGCAATTAGGGTTAATAATTTGTTGCGTCAGGAATTAGTAATCTTAAGAAGAACATTCAACTAAATTAATACAACCGCTTGTGTTTGTGTTGTTTAGCTTCATCGATTTCCCTAATTCTTAAGGCTGCCATAGATTAAATCTTTAGGGCTTGTCTAGGCTTGTTTAGTGGTAGATTAATTAAGATCGCTTGTTTCCTAGTTAATTACAATTAAGGAGAGATAGGAAAATAGTTCCAACGGTGAATATTCAAGTAAGAATTTATTTACTTTTGCATCAATGATCAATTGTAAGATTCCGATGGGGTGTTGACGGAGACCAAGTTTCGGATATTAATTGATTCGAATTGAATTGTTTTTATTTTGTTTTGGCTAAGATTGTTTTCTGTTTTACTCAAAACCCCCATCCTTATCACATCATCGAAAAATCGGCTAGACACTCTTCATGGGATCGACCCTTGCTTACCTTATTTACAGTTCAGTAGTTAGGTTAGGAAGGTTTTTAATCTTGGTGCCTACGACAGCACACCAATAAATTCTCTAGTTTTTGCTGCTAGTAAATTGATCCACGAAGGTGTCCGGTGAGCTGGTAAATGAGGTGATGGAGTGGATTAGGGAGCTTCATGTACCACTGGAGTGGCGGGTTCTATTAGGCTATAGCCAAAGCTTTTGCACATGCATGCCTCTCGGAGATCTTCGGTATGGCGAACAAAAAATTCTTTGCTTGTAGGAGGCTATATGGTCATCTAGGTCGGTGGTACTATCGTACAGCTTCAGTTGGGGAAGGTGAATTTGAGGGCATATCTGCAAGGGCAATGGCATCCACAAATGGCTACTGGCATAGCTCTAGGTGACTCTTTTTAGGGTGCTGGCATCCTTGGGATGCATTGGGCTTGTAGGGCTATATGGTCATTCAGGTCGTGGTACATCGTAAGGTTCATGTTGCGGAAGGTGAATTTGCGGGGCATATCTGCAAGGGCAAATGGATCCACAAATGGTGACTTGGCATAGCTCTAGGGTTGACTCTTTTTTAGGGGTGCTGGCATCCTTTGGATGCGTTGGATCATAGCTTCCATTTTGGCTAGGCACTTGGTTAGTGTTTGTTTAAGGGCGGTTGGTGTAAGAGCGCTAAAGTTTTAGAGGAATTGAGGGAACACCCATGGGTTGATGTGAAGGAGGTGATGGAGTGATTGGGGAGGTTCGTGTACCACTGGAGTGCGGGTCCTATTAGGCTAGAGCCAAAGCTTTTGTACATGCATGGCTCTCGGAGATCTCTTGGTTTGGCGACGATAAACATTCTCTACTTGTATGAGGCTATATGGTCATCTAGGTCAGTGGTACCATCGTACAGCTTCATGTTGGGGAACGTGAATTTACGGGGCATATCTGCAAGGGCAATAGCATCCACAAATGGCAACTTGGCATAGCTTTAGGGTTGACTCTTTTTTAGGGGTGCTGGCATCCTTAGGATGCATTGGATCATAGCTTCCATTTCGGTTAGGCACTTGGTCAGTGTTTGTTCAAGGGCAGTTGGTGCAGGAGCGCTGAGGTTTTGGAGGAATGAATGAAACACCCGTGGGTTGATGTGAATGGTCATGCCGAGCGGTATGGTTCAGGGAGTTGTGTTAGTTAGTGATTGCACAGGGTGTGTTTGTTGGCGTGTAAGGGGGATGTTTAATTGTTGGGATGGAATGGTTTGGGCGTGTATTTCGGCGACTGGGTTGGTGGAGCGGTGGACATTATCTTCTTAGGTCGGCTCGACCACAATTGTGGTGTGTTTGGGTCTCTGTTGGTGCAGATACCAGTAAAGGCGCCGCTATCTGGGCTTAGGAACAATTTCCTGGGTTGAATGGGGGTTCAGGAGGTGGACACATGATGTTGGTTGAATGACCAATCCAAAGAGTAGAATTGATTTACCTTATCTTGGAGAGCTTGATTTTCGGTGCGGATGGCAGCGTTCGCTTCCAGGGCTTGGTACTTGTTGTTGCTTTCCTACACCAATGCGGCGAGTGCTTTGATCTGGGTCGCTACGTCTGGCACTGCGCTTTCCGTGTGGTTGGCATGAGAGTTGAACAGAAGGGAAAAGGTCAACAACAGGTCTCTTTGGATCGTTTGATTGATAGGGCCCCACAGCGGGCGCCAAATTGTAAACGCTAAAATTTACAATTGAATGAAAGACAGAATCTTGTGGAATGAGCCACTAACAACCTAAATGGACCTGGGAAGGATACCTCTGAGGCTAGGGGGCGCTTTAGCGGTGTAGGGAAGTTGGATTAGACGGTAGGTTTGACAATACGAGAGTTGGAGGTTAGAGGTGATTTATGAATGCCTAATGAAAGGGTCAGCCTTTGTTAATATAGTGAACCTAGGGGGTCCGAATCCTTATAGGACTCTGAGTCCTACTTGGTAGGTGAGTTCTCTTTTCCGGAAAGAGATTAGATTTTCTGCCTTTATCAGTTTAGGCTTTTCTCTTTGAGTGAGATATAAATGAAGAGCCTGATTTGACAACATTGTTTGATGGGTTAGAAGATAATAAGTTTTACAAGATGCTTTCCCTGAGAATGAAGAAGAGGTTCTTGACTGGCATGCTTTCGGATTCAGCAAAGTAGCTACCTGTCAACGATATGGTTACCATACAATTTGATCATTTCATCATACGTTATCTCGACGAGACCGAGGCATAGAAATAGTGTCAACCTTCAGTTACTCTCGATATTGTATATTCAGTTACTGGACCAATGACCTGTATTATAAACTGGATAGAGCAACAACTCAATCCCACTACGGCCACAGTTTTAGTGTCATTGCCATTTACTGAATTGCGCTGTGAGATAACTTCTCTCATACTCGGGAGTGATGAATCCTTTGTCTATCCACCATAGTCTTAATACACTTCTTGATGTAGTCAATCACTACCGTATTGACAACTTTAAATATAACTGTGTTAGGCTAGTGTCAAGCTACACCAATCGGTGCACAAGGAACTTTGGTGATCTCAAGTCTAAGGATCACATGTACCACCATTCGTTAGAGGATTTGTTCCATAGACACTGGGGTTACCATCCATATGGAATCCTCTGGTGGGTCAGTCCAGTGAACTTGCCTACAGCAAGCACCCATGTGTTACACCAGGTTGTCACCAAACAACCTTGACAAGTGAGATCAGTCACTGTCTTTCGACAGGGTCGTTAAACACTATGATAGCCTTATCATATTATCTGTGCCCTTACTTTAGAATAATATTGGGGCTACGGGCGTTTCTAGAATGGCCACCATATGTGCTCATAGGGTTCTCACTATTAAGATTTGAAACACTTGATACCCTCGTCACGGTTCTACCATTCTAAGGACATATATCAATACATACAATGATGATTTACGCGATATAGTATAAAACGTCTTTTATTGATCAATGAACATTATTACAAAGAGTCAATTCTACAATAATTGATTGGCTCTAGGGCATCTACTCTAACAATCTCAACCCAAGCACGGGTCAATACGTCCTCCATGGTATTGCAGTTAAACTTGGTAAGTTCCTTGTACAACTCTCCATCTGGGAGTAGACCTTTCCTGAAGGCATCAAATGTGGTATCTTGGTTACAGTACGGGATTGAGACTTTTTTGCGGTTGAAACGTCCCACATAGTCTCGGAAGGGCTCATTGTTGTGCTGCCAAATTCGGTAAAGGTCGTTGGATAACTTCTCTAGTTTTTTGCTGCTAGTAAATTGCTCCACGAAGGTGTCCGTGAGCTGGGTGAATGAGGTGATGGAGTGATTAGGGAGCTTCATGTACCACTGGAGTGCGAGTCCTATTAGGCTACAGCCAAAGTTTTTGCACAAGCATGTCTATCGGAGATCTCTCGGTATGGCGACAACAAACATTCTCTGCTTGTAGGAGGCTATATGGTCATCTAGGTCAGTGGTACCATCGTACAGCTTCATGTTGGGGAAGGTGAATTTATGGGGCATATCTGCAAGGGCAATGGCATCCACAAATGGCTACTTGGCATAGCTCTAGGGTTGACTCTTTTTTAGGGGTGCTGGCATCCTTGGGATGCATTGGGCTTGTAGGAGGCTATATGGTCATCTAGGTCAGTGGTACCATCGTACAGCTTCATGTTGGGGAAGGTGAATTTGCGGGGCATATCTGCAAGGGCAATGGCATCCACAAATGGCTACTTGGCATAGCTCTAGGGTTGACTCTTTTTTAGGGGTGCTGGCATCCTTGGGATGCATTGGGCTTGTAGGAGGCTATATGGTCATCTAGGTCAGTGGTACCATCGTACAGCTTCATGTTGGGGAAGGTGAATTTGCGGGGCATATCTGCAAGGGCAATGGCATCCACAAATGGCTACTTGGCATAGCTCTAGGGTTGACTCTTTTTTAGGGGTGCTGGCATCCTTGGGATGCATTGGGCTTGTAGGAGGCTATATGGTCATCTAGGTCAGTGGTACCATCGTACAGCTTCATGTTGGGGAAGGTGAATTTGCGGGGCATATCTGCAAGGGCAATGGCATCCACAAATGGCGACTTGGCATAGCTCTAGGGTTGACTCTTTTTTAGGGGTGCTGGCATCCTTTGGATGCGTTGGATCATAGCTTCCATTTTGGCTAGGCACTTGGTTAGTGTTTGTTTAAGGGCGGTTGGTGTAAGAGCGCTAAAGTTTTAGAGGAATTGAGGGAACACCCATGGGTTGATGTGAAGGAGGTGATGGAGTGATTGGGGAGGTTCGTGTACCACTGGAGTGCGGGTCCTATTAGGCTAGAGCCAAAGCTTTTGTACATGCATGGCTCTCGGAGATCTCTTGGTTTGGCGACGATAAACATTCTCTACTTGTATGAGGCTATATGGTCATCTAGGTCAGTGGTACCATCGTACAGCTTCATGTTGGGGAACGTGAATTTATGGGGCATATCTGCAAGGGCAATGGCATCCACAAATGGTGACTTGGCATAGCTCTAGGGTTGACTCTTTTTTAGGGGTGCTGGCATCCTTTGGATGCGTTGGATCATAGCTTCCATTTTGGCTAGGCACTTGGTTATTGTTTGTTCAAGGGCGATTGGTGCAAGAGCGCTAAGGTTTTGGAGGAATTGAGGGAACACCCATGGGTTGATGTGAATAAGGTGATGGAGTGATTGGGGAGGTTTGTGTACCACTGGAGTGTAGGTCCTACTAGGCTAGAGCCAAAGCTTTTGTACATGCATGGCTCTCGGAGATCTCTTGGTTTGGCGAAGATAAACGTTCTCTACTTGTAGGAGGCTATATGGTCATTTGGGTCAATGGTACCATCATACAACTTCATGTTGGGGAACGTGAATTTGCAGGGATATCTGCAAGGGCAATGGCATCCACAAATGGCAACTTGGCATAGCTCTAGGGTTGACTCTTTTTTAGGGGTGCTGGCATCCTTTGGATGCGTTGGATCATAGCTTCCATTTTGGCTAGGCACTTGGTCAGTGTTTGTTCAAGGGCGGTTGGTGTAAGAGCGTTGAAGTTTTGGAGGAATGAAGGGAACACCCATGAGTTGATGTGAATAGTCATGCCAAGCGGTATGGTCCAGGGAATTGTGTTGGTTAGTGATTGCACAGGGTGTGTTTGTTGGAGTGTAAGGGGGATGTTTAACTATTGGGATGGCATGGTTTGGGCATGTATTTCGGCGATTGGGTTTGGTGGAGCGGTGGACATTATCTTATTAGGTCGGCTCGACCACAACTGTGGTGGTGTTTGGGTCTCTGTTGGTGCAGGTACCAGTAAAGGCGCCACTATCTGGGCTTAGGAACAATTTCCTAGGTTGAATGGGGGTTCAGGAGGTGGACGCATGATGTTGGTTGAATGACCAATCCAAAGAGTAGAATTGATTTACCTTATCCTAGAGAGCTTGATTTTCGGTGCGGATGGTGGCATTCGCTTCCAGGGCTTGGTATTTGTTGTTGCTTTCCTATACCAATGCGATGAGTGCTTTGATCTGGGCCGCTACGTCTGGCACTGCGCTTTCCGTGTGGTTGGCATGAGAGCTGAACGGAAGGGAAAAGGTCAACAACAGGTCTCTTTGGATCATTTGATTGATAGGGCCCCATGGCTGGCGCCAAATTGTAAACGCTAAAATTTACAATTGAATGAAAGACATAATCTTGTGGAATGAGCCACTAACAACCTAAATGGACCTGGGGAGGATACCCCTAAGGCTAGGGGGAGCTTTAGCGGTGTAGGGAAGTTAGATTAGATGGTAGGTTTGACAATACGAGAGTTGGAGGTTAGAAGTGATTTCTGAGCCTAATGAGAGGGTCAGCCTTGGTTAATATAATGAACCTAAGGGGTCGAATCCTTATAGAACTCTGAGTCCTACTTGGTAGGTGAGTTCTCTTTTCAGAAAGAGATTAGATTTTCTGCCTTTATCAGTTTAGGCTTTTCTCTTTGAGTGAGATAACGGGATCTGTTAAAGAGGAATATGTCTAGGATTTTGATCCTTGTTATGGATTGTTGGGTGAATGGGTTGGACCAGTTCAACTTAACTCGGGGGATGACCCAACTCGTAGAGCAGGTAGTTCCCAAGGTACTCTAAGTGTGGGCTCAATCGGGATTGGGCCAAGACTCGGGGTCGTCACATTAATGATGCTATTGGACCTCGTCAGTCCAAAACGAATTTTGGCCTATACATCTAAGAGCTATTCCCAGAGGACGAGAAACAAGTACAATCCCTTTGCAGACGAAGTTGATGATGGTAGTGCAACCAAGACTGAAACTACTACAAATTCAAGTATAAATGAAGAGCCTGATTTGACAACATTGTTTGATGGGTTAGAGATAATTAGTTTTACAAGATGCTTCCCTGAGAATGAAGAAGAGGTTTTCAAATTCCATGACTTCGGCTGATCTTGGCTTGGGCACTTGATGAGCTCATTGCTTTGGAAATTGTCAAAGCTTCTAAGTTTGATTTTTGTTAATTTTAGTAACTGAAATATTTTAAAGATACTTTCTAAGCCTAAAGATTCAATAATGAAAGAATTATGTTGGGCTGAATATTGTATCATGTCTGTTCGGGTATACAAATTAAATAGATTTTTTTTTCTGTGTTTTGTTGCCAAATTAACATCATAATCATGCTTTATGCACTTCTGATGGCAAAATAATTTGTTAGTTTTTTATTTATCTTACTTGCAACATATTTTTTCTTTTTTTGGGTATTCCCATGAAGAGACAGCATTTGTGATATTATTGCATTTATCAAATGTATAAAATTGATAAATAAATAACGTTCGCACAAACTGGCCTGAACACCCCATGATAAAAAACATAAAATATATATATATATTGTAGCTACTTGCAGTTCCATGAGAATCCAAAAGTATGACAAGTGAAGAATACTGAAAATTAAAACATGTACTAAATAGACATCTTATTAAGACCAAAATCAATCGATTGTGATGACTATATATGGCAACTAATCCAAATTGAATTCACTCGGAACAAAAAATTCAGATAAAAGTTAGAGATTTTATTCAACTTATATTAACTGAACAAGCTACAACAAATATACGTCTATCTGTGTCTATAGACAAACTTCTTTAGGTATTTAATATTTAGCAGACTGCCTTGATCTTACTAGCAAGTGCACAATGTGCAAACACATGGCACGATCTCAAGTCTCCGGCCAGTCAGTTACCAAATTGGAACCGGCAACATCAACCTGTAAAAAGTGGTTATCATGAGCTGAAGCACCTATTATTTTAACTATTTTCATTTATGGGCAAAGTCAATATGAAATCATACCTGAGCATTGAAATGAGAAGGGATTTCAAAATCTGATCCTGAAGCATCCGCAAGCTCATCACTGTGTCCTGCAAGTCCTGCTGCATATTAAGACAAGTTATTATCACTTCTTTTCAAGTCACTACTACTAAATTTCTTTCAATCGACAAGGTGTAAGATCAATCTCCAACAACCAATTGGTTTCTAGTTATAAATATAGGGAACCATATTACATCTAAAAAGTAAAGCTATTGAGCCATATTGCAATTAATTTTGGTTCCATTTCTTGGTTTTTCTAATTTTCATGTAATATACGCTAAAAGTTGCTTCCTACTGTAAACTTAAGTAGATATGCAGCACATATTTGCAAAAGAATTAAAGATACTGAGCCAAGTAGTGGTTGTGAATCTATATCATACAAATTATTTATAAGCAAGCAAAATACCTCTCATCAAGGTTCATCAATGAATCTCCACTCGATGGGCAAATGATTTGTATCACTCTTCCAACAAATACTGCTCATTGTTCAACTATTTTTGACAAGCATGAAATACAGTTAGCTATAAAAGTTGGGTTTACTAGCAGGAATTTAAAATGTCAATTAAATGCACAACCAAATGGAACAAACATGTAAAAACATGGAAGCCTAGAAGATTATGAAAAACAACATTACAACTAAAAAGCTAACATTAGTCACATATTATCCAACCAGAAAATGAAAAATTAAAAGTAAGTTGAGATGTGAAACATTTATATTGCAATACAATTTCAGTTTTTATCAACAGAGAGAGAGAGAGAGAGAGAGAGAGATGTGGTCATCGCTCATTAGGGTTTTCGTTCTCATGGTGATCTAAATAGTCCACAATTGTAATTCATCTATAGTTTCTTATAAGAGGAAAAAAAAACCATCAATGCAGATATTTTCAGTTTCTTTTTCCTTTTTCCTAGTTCTCAAGCAAATCAATATTAATACTGACACCATAATGACTGTTTTGGTTTTATTTAGCAGTAAGCAAGAATATAATAGCAATAACAACTCACTTTCAATTAATTTTCCACAACAGCCCACTTAAAAATGAGAAACAAGTTCTCAAGCGTTTCATTATCAAGGAGAATGAGAAAAGAATTACATTTTACCTTTCCTTTTTTATCATGGATGTATACTGAGGAACAAACAAGAAAGAAAAAGGAGAATCATGACACTCATTACAATAGTGAGTAAACAAAACCAAATACAATACAGAAGTTTTGTGGCAAGTAGATGCCAAACATGCAGAACACTATCATAATCAAGTTTCCCTTTCATTCTCTTCCCTTTCTATTCATCAATCAATCACTAGAAAATTTTAAAAGTAGAAATCTCAAAACAAAAATTATTTCCTTAGGGTATCACCTACTTAGGTTCCTAGTTCTATTAGGATAATAGTTTTTTAATTGGAAATACCAGTACTGTCCCAATAAAATGTTCAATATTTACTTGGAGAGCATCAACCTCCAAAAAACAAACAAGTAAACCAGGACTACTACAAAAGTAAGAGGTTTCAGCAACCTATCCTAACTAGTATCAATAGATAGGTTTGAGCCCACCATTACTTTTACCATCCAACAACACATTCCAATTCAAAGTAGTTGGTCATATTCACTAATTCTTTGTCTGAGTGGATAGGATCCACTAGACTAGTTCACCAAGCTAAATCCAAACCCTTGCCAATTCACAGCCAAAGACCTTTTGGATATACATACCAATGAAATATTGTAAATAGGAAAATTATGCATATTAATTCATCTTATCATCAAATTTTTGGATATTCCATATCAACAATAAAAAATGTAATTCCTTGACTAGTTGATTATACTTGAAATGAAAGGCAAATTTCCTAGCAAGGTTAAGGTGTGAGTGTGGACTATAGTTCTTAGAAAAATCAACACAAATGATTTGACTCAAAAGAGAAGAGTTTATATCTCATCATCTCTGAATGGTGCATTTTTTTGCAAAATAAAAGACTTGGGAGTGTTGACCACTTGTTCTTGCAATGCCCCTCTGCAAGATTTTTGTGGACGAATGTGCTTAAGGAGTTTAATCAGTTTTGGGCAACACCCTCTTGTTCTTTGGCTTTGTTAGGAGACATTGTTTTGGGAGGCAGAAGAAAAGCTTTTGTGTTATGGAATCCTGTAGTTATGGAAATTTTGTTCTAGGCAAGAGAGAAGAATTTTTTAAAATATAAGTGGGGAAGAGATCTTGTCTATGTGGATAAAGTAAATTTTTGAGATTCATTTTGGGCGTCTATTACTTCAGAATTCGCATTTTCTTTCTTTTCTATTCATCACAGTTGGGAAACTTCAATGGTGCAGCTAAAGAAATTTGTGAACAGGTATTTTTTTATGTAGATTTGATGATTACCTACATTACTTGGTGCCACAAAAAAAAAAAAATGGATAGAACTTCTGATTCTGTATCCAAGTAACAAAAGTTGTCTGACACACCTTTGAAGATAGTTAACTAAGAAGTCACAATCATCCAGAGAAGGTACAGTTGTCAAGTTCTTAATAAATGCCAACTTGCCATTTGGCGTCAACAAATGATTTTCGGTGCATAGCTACAGGCTTCATCTCACCGGCTTCCCTGATGTTGAGATACAGAAAATTTCAAGTAGTCAATCCAATTTTACATCAAAAATAAGTCTCAGGTCTTACTACTTCAATGGAATAAAAGTTTAAGTTTGTGTGAATCCACTACCCTAAACATAACAAAAAAAACTAAACAATAGAAGCAAATTTATATCAATATTTCAAATTTCAAATTTCAAAATCTTGCATCTAGCAAACTAGAACTCACAAATCATCTTGGTCCAAATAAACATATCTTTGACAGAGTATCAATAATTAGGGTTTGATGATGTATAATGTAATCGTTTTACAGATCAATCTAGTACAACCCTGAAAAATCCTCACCAAGTACATAAGTAAAATAGAAGCTATCTAAAGTTTCAATATTTTCAATCCAGAAAAAAGAGCAATAGCATATTATTTATTGTCTTCACAGAAGATAGATTTGTGGAAACTTACTAAGTTGAGACCATTACATTTGTATCAAGCTTATAAAATATGATATAAAAAAGGGGGTAGCGTCTCCAGAGATTGAAGGTGCTGCAGGTGCGGTGTCAAAAAAACAATGAGATTTTTTTTTTGAGGAAGAAAAATTCTTGATGTAGTCTCGTCGTCTATGTGCAAAAGTGTAGAAAGAGAAAGAAAGGCGTTGTCAGAATTGATTTTCAGGAAGTTAAAATCATTGTACATTTTGGATGATTTTGAGAATGGGATTCTGTATAGTTTGATATTTAGAATATTATCTCCCTGTTTCTTTAGACTAAGCTTTTATGATGCACTGATGGTTCAGAATTTCTGTAATTTCTTCTTCATTAATAAAATGGTTTCACATTTTATTTTTTTTTTTTTTTTTTTTTTTTTTTTTTGTAGAAAAAACTGATATAACCTGCTTATCCTGGTGTTGCATAAGAATTTTCCACTTCCATGGTTGAAGGTTAACATCAATTGAGTTTCCTGAAGGTTAAATGAGCAACCATCGAGTTTTCATCCTAATCTGAGCTTGTATTTAAGAAAAAAAAATTGAAATAAGAGCCCCATAGCACTGCTAATGCTAGCTCTTAATTGATAATTGATTCACACCACAAAAAATGACAATGAATGAACATCATTAATAAGTATTTTTCTAAACCCTTTTCATTCAGCAACAGAAATATTAAGCCTCAAAGATGGTGTATAGAATTATTTTCTTTCTCGATTTTTAGATTATTGCAGAACCTACTCTATCTCCTGATCATTTTAAAAAATTGTACATAATTAAGAAAAAAAATATTAGCTTTCTCTAAGTGTACAAGACCTAGGTTATTCAAGTACATACCAACTCATTTTCATAGAAACTAGTCTTCCCCCCTTCGTAAGATCTCTCAAGGTTCCCTTCCAATAAAACAGATTAAAAGGTAAGTTACAGCCAGCAGGAAAATCATATTTATAAAACAAGAGTTAATGCATGTACAAACCCACAAGTGTCCTGTAAAAGAGGTAAAACTATCTAAGACACATTTAGTCCATGAGAGGATAAATGTTCATCAACAGCACAGGATTTTCACTCATTTTCATGCAAGCAAACATATTCAGATACAGTTGACAACCCAATGTGCAGCTGACTACATTAAAATTGCATAGATTGAAGAATATCATGTTGCACCTTATAATTGAATGGAAATAGGCAATTCAAGTAGGAGGAACCAAAAAATTAAAAGAGCTCAGCAACTGACAGCCGAAAACAATTCAATTATCTTGTATTTCAGGGAAAGTATATATTAAGTTCACCATATCTACCTTGTTTGCCCACATAGGCCACAAGCATTGCAAAGAGTTCTTGGACCAGCTGGCCCCTAGCATTGCTGGAGTGAACTGCTGAATTACCCCACAATGTTGACATCTTCGTAAACTAATTGCAATTGCATAAACAAAGCAGTAAAGAAAAAAGACCACTATTAGAATTAAGAAATGAAAACATAAAGAAATAATGTCATAGCCTAGAAGCATCAATCATAGACCTAATGCTTTAATAGCTGAACTTTGCAAATAACAAATACAATCAAACTCACACAGAAGCAGCACCATTGCTTCGATTGAGTTTACAACATCTGTATTATAAGAATCCTTCGATGATGTAAATTGTCCCTTCTTACATTCATCTAGCATGAAAATAGAATTGCATAGCATTAATACCAACATTTCAATGTCTCAAATAACACAAGCCTCCATGAGGTAATGATTCACATCTAACAAATGAAGAACAGCAGATAAAAATACTCTAAAAAACATATAAACTCAAAAAGTATAAATTAATAAAGATATCAATGAACCTACACTCACATATATCAGCAAAGTTTATGCAAAAATAGCTTCACCTACTATGCTTGCACCAATTGAGGATGTATGTTCTAATGCACTGAGTTATACATTTGTTTATGTGGAGAAAGGAGGAGAAACCCAAGCGAAGTTCACATCATATACAACCAGTATAAACCCCTCATTTTTTTCCCAGTGCAGATTGTAGAGAATTGCAGGGACAATTAAGAGGGCATGACAATAAAGATTTTACAATTGCTCTATTCTTGAAAAAAGAACAATTAGAGACACTTATCTCCTATCATGTACTCCCTTTCTTAAGTAAGAATGGAGTACATTGCGGAACAGAGTTAGACACTTACCTCTCAGCAACCTCTTTCCGAAAACTATACCTAATTTTCTTTCAAAGCATCTTTCTTTCCGCTTTTCACGAAATCTCATGGAGAGGCAATTCTTCGTGAAAGCTTTGACCCATGTGAGGCATTTCCACAACCTGGAAGAGAGATTATCAGTAAACATTGACAATGAACACAGCTTTACATAATTTTCTAAGAAAGGTAGTATTGATGTGATACAACCTTTACGTTTTCTTGGAGAAAACCTTCAGAGTTGGGAACAGCAGCGGAATATCACACTCCCCCAGCAATAAAAGCAGTGCTTGCACCTGACATACGCATTCCACCAAGTTAAGAAAAACAAAAATACACCAAAACAGACATCCTAAAGCTTTCAATTTCTAAAAATTGCTTATAAAACAATAAACGAATTCAGAACATCGTCACAATGTCCAATGTGGCTTGCTTCCCTCAATTATTCCTAACATACTCGCCCTATGAGAAATAATAGAAAACATTGAAGCCCCAACCACCGAAAGCACACTTTAAATTTTACATTCTTTTAAAACAAATAACACAAGAAATTAAACCAAAAAAAAAAAAAAAAAAAAAAAAAAAGCGTAACCTTCTGAGGAGCTACTGCAGGGAAGACATAGACCTCGCCTTCGAAGGAAAGAGTGAGTTCACCGGTGCGAGTTGACTCAGTAGAACCAGGTCTACCATTAGTGTCCTCATGGTTGACCGACCAAACTTGAGCTTCTTCTTCCTTTACTTCCCTTTCGGAGTCAAACAATCCGGCTTCTTCGGCGTCATTTTGGGCCGCCGAATGATGATGATTATTGCTATTATTATTATTACGGTCTTCAAAGTCTCCGTAGGGTCGCGCTTGAAGTGGTCGTGGATTCATTGCATACATTTCTCTACCATATCAAACATAAATACATGTCTAAAATAAATATTATGGTTCTCAGAAAACAAAATTTTCTCGGCTGCCAAACAGAAACCCTAAATCAGAAAGGTTTACTGAATGAGACGGAGTTCCGCTACAGATTTTGGTAAAAATTAGTTTCCATTTTCAAAGAGAAAATAGAATATACATACAAGTCTCCAAGTGTGGGCGTAGCTTCACAACACACAAATATATAAAATACAAATAAGCTGAGTAAAATTACTGATGATATACTCCTAATTAAATTTTGTTTTTTAATAGGTCATATAATAAAATGTCTTTTAAGTTAATATTGAACTATTATTGTATGCATTTTAATCAAACTTCGTAAAAGAATAAAATAATTAATAATCACGCAATATAATTATATAAATACCTAAGATAATTTGACATGTTTTTGTTTCTCTATGATCAGGTTGTCTGGACCAACTTGCGTATATCTTAACTAATCTTTCGAGGATTTTGAAATTATCGATGGAATAAAAGTTTTAGTATAACCACACCTATTAAGGGTTATGAGGATTTGAATTTGAGAGATTGTGTAAACGTAAATCCTCTTTTTTTTTTTTTTATCATCAGATTATCCAATAATGATAAATATTAAGTTTAACAAAAAAAAGTCTATGCACAAAACTAATTAACCCAGCTGAATCAATTGGATTTAAATTAATTTGGTTTGATTCCGGTTATTAATTGAACAGGTTGATGGGTCAAACCTAAATCAACTTGGACCATGCACATTGGAACGCTACATGATGATGGTGTGATCAACTCAGTACCATTTAACATGAAAAGCTAATAATTGGCAACAATGATCAAAGATTTATCAGGCATCAACACTCCAACAAAACAAACAAGTAAACCAGGACTACTAAAATGTAAGAGTTTCAGCAACCTATCCTAACTAGTATCATAGATAGGTTGAGCCCACCATTACTTTACCATCCAACAACACATTCCAATTCAAGTATTGGTCATATTCACTAATTTCTTTGTCTGAGTGGATAGGATCCACTAGACTAGTTCACCAAGCTAAATCCAAACCCTTGCCAATTCACCAGCCAAAGACCTTGTGATATACATACCAATGAAATATTGTAAATAGGAAAATTATGCATATTTAATTCATTCTTATCATCAAATTTTCTGGAATTCCATATCACATAAACATGTAATTCCTTGACTAGTTGATTATACTTGAATGAAAGGCAAATTTCCTAGCAAGGTTAAGGTGTGAGTGTGGACTAATCTTAGAAAAATCAACACAAATGATTTGACTCAAAAGAGAAGAGTTTATATCTCATCATCTTGATGTGCATTTTTTTTGCAAAATAAGACTTGGAGTGTTGACCACTTGTTCTTGCAATGCCCCTCTGCAAATTTTTGGGCGAATGTGCTTACGGTTTATCAGTTTTGGGCAACACCCTCTTGTTCTTTGGCTTTGTTAGAGAGACATGTTTTGGGAGGCAGAAGAAAAGCTTTGTGTTATGAATCCTGTAGTTATGAAATTTTTTGGTTCTATGCAAGAGAGAAGAATTTTTAAAATATAAGTGGGGAAGAGATCTGTCTATGTGGTAAAGTAAATTTTTGAGATTCATTTTGGGCGTCTATTACTTCAGATTCGCATTTTCTTTCTTTTCTATTCATCACAGTTGGGAACTCAATGGTGCAGCTAAAGAAAATTTTGAACAGGTATTTTTTTAGTAGATTTGATGATTTACCTCACATATACTTGGTGCCAACAAAAAAAAAATGGATAGAACTTCGTATTCTGTATCCAAGTAACAAAAGTTGTCTGACACACCTTTGAAGATAGTATACTAAGAAGTCACAATCATCCAGAGAAGGTACATTGTTTCAAGTTCTTAATAAATGCCATACTTGCCCATTTGGCGTCAACAATGATTCTGGTTGCATAGCTACAGGCTTCATCTCATCCGGCTTCCCGGATTGTTGAGATACAGAAAATTTCAAGTAGTCAATCCATTTTACATCAAAAATAAGTCTCAGGTCTTACTACTTCAATGGAATAAAAGTTTAAGTTTTGTGTAGATCCACTACCCTAACCCATAACAAAAAACATAACAATAGAAGCAAATTTATAATCAATATTCAAATTTCAAATTTCAAAATCTTGCATCTTAGCAAACTAAGAACTCACAAATCATCTTGTCCAAATAAACATATCTTGACAGAGTATCAATAATTAGTGTTTGATGATGTATAATGTAATCTGTTTTACAGATCAATCTAGACAACCCTGAAAAATCATCACCAAGTCATAAGTAAATAGAAGCTATCTAAGTTTCAATATTTTCAATCCAGAAAAAAGGCAATAGCATATATTTTATTGTCTTCACAGAAGATGATTTGTGGAAACTTACTAAGTTGGACCTATTACATTTGTATCAAGCTTATAAAATATGATATAAAAAAGGGCGTAGCTTCTCAGAGATTAAGTGCTGCAGGATGCGGTGTCAAAAACACAATGAGATTTTTTTTTTTGAGGAAGAAAAATTCTTGATGTAGTCTCGTCGCTTATGTGCAAAAGTGTAGAAAGAGAAAGAAAGGCTTGCTAGAATGATTTTCAGGAAGTTAAAATCATGGTACATTTTGGATGATTTTGAGAATGATTCTGTATTAGTTTGTATTTAGATATTATCTCCCTGTTTCTTTAGACAAGCTTTTATGATGCACTGATGGTTCAATTTTCTGTAATTTCTTTCTTCATTAATAAAATGGTTTCACATTTTTATTTTTTTTTTTTTTTTTTTTTAGAAAAAACGATACAACCTCTATCCTGTTGGCATAAGAATCCACTTCCATGGTTGAAGGCTTAACATCAATTGGAGTTCCTGAAGGTAAATGAGCAACCATCGAGTTTCATCCTATAATCTGAGCTTGTTTATTAAGAAAAAAAAATTGAAATAAGCCCCCATAGCACTGCTAATGCTAGCTCTTTAATGATAATTGATTCACACACAAAAAATGACAATGAAGAACATCATTAAAGTTTTTTCTAAACCCTTTTCATTCAAGCAACAGAAATATTAAGCCTCAAAGATAGGTGTATAGAATTATTTCTCTTTCTCTGATTTTAGATTATTGCAGAACCTACTCTATCTCCTGATCATTTACAAAATTTGTACATAATTAGAAAAAAAATTTAGCTTTCTCAGTGTACAAGACCTAGGTTATTCAATACATACCAACTCATTTTCATAGGAACTAGTCCTTCCCCCCTTCGTAGATCTCTCAAGGTTCCCTTCCATAAAACAGATTAAAAGGTAAGTTACAGCAGCAGAAAATCATATTTTAAAACAAGTTAAGCATGTACAACCCCACAAGTGTCCAGTTAAAAGAGGTAAACAATATCTAAGACACATTTATGTCCATGAGAGTAATGTTCATCAACAGCACAGGATTTTTCACTCTTTTCATGCAAGCAAACCATTTCAGATACAGTTTGACAACCCATGTGCAGCTGACTACATTAAATTGCATAGATTGAAGAATATCATGTTTGCACCTTATATTGAATGGAAATAGGCAATTCCAAGTGGGGAACCAAAAATTAAAGAGCTCAGCAACTTGACAGCCGAAACAATTCAATTATCTTGTATTTCAGGGAAAGTATACATATAAGTTCACCATATCTACCTTGTTTGCCCACATAAGGCCACAAGCATTGCAAAGAGTTCTTGGACCAGCTGGCCCCCTACGCATTGCTGGAGTGAACTGCTACTTCCCCCACAATGTTGACATCTTCGTAAACTAATTGAATTGCTAAACAAGCAGTAAAGAAAAAGACCACTATTAGAATTAAATGAAAACATAAAGAAATATGTCATAGCCATAGAAGCCATATCATAGACCTAATGCTTTAATAGCTGAACTTTGCAAATAACAAACATCAAACTCCACAACAGAAGCAGCACCATTGCTTCGTTCGAGTTTACAACATCTGTATTATAAGATCCTTCGATGTATGATGTCCATTCTTACAGTTCATCCAGCAAAATAGAATTGCTAGCATTAAACCAACATTTCAATGTCTCAAATAACACAAGCCTCCATGATGGAATATTGTCACATCTAACAAATGAAGAACAGCAGAATAAATTACTCTAAAACATATAACTCAAAAAGTATAATTAATAAAGATCAATGACCTACACTCACATATCCAGCAAATTTATATGCAAAAATAGCTTCACCTACTATGTGCACCAAATTTGAGGATGTATGTTTCAATGCACTGAGTTATACATTTGTTTATGTGTGAGAAGGAGGAGAAACCCAAAGGAAGTTCACATCATATCAACCAGTATCAAAACCCTCATTTTTTTCCCAGTGCAGATTGTAGAGAATTGCAGGGACAATTAGAGTGCATGACAATAAAGATTTTAACATTGCTATTCTTGAAAAAAGAACAATTAGAGTACACTTATCTCCTATCATGTACTCCCTCTTAAGTAAGAATGGAGTACTTGCGGAACAGAGTTAGCACCTTACCTCTCAGCAACCTCTTTCCGACAACTATACCTAATTTTCTTTTCAAAGCATCTTTCTTTCCGCTTTTCACGAAATCTGCAAGGCAATTCTTCGTGAAAGCTTTGACCCATGTGAGCATTTCCACAACCTGGAAGAGAGATTATCAGTAAACTTGACAATGTAACACAGCTTTACATAATTTTCTATAAGAAAGGTAGTATTGATGTGATACAACCTTTGACGTTTTCTTGGAGAAAACTTCAGATTGAACACAGCAGGAATATCACCCTCCCCCAGCAATAAAAGCAGTGCTTGCACCTGACATACCATTCCACCAAGTTAAGAAACAAAAAATACACCAAAACAGAACTCCTAAAGCTTTCAATTTCTAATTGCTTATAAACAATAAACCGAATTTCAGAACATCGTCCAATGTCCATGTGGCTTGCTTCCCTCAATTATTCCTAAAGTTTTACAAGATGCTTTCCCTGAGAATGAAGAAGAGGTTCTTTCAAATTCCATGACTTCGGCTGATCTTGGCTTGGGCACTTGATGAGCTCATTGCCTTTGGAAATTGTACAAAGCTTCTAATGTTTGATTTTCTGTTAATTTTAGTAACTGAAAATATTTTATAAAGATACTGTTCTAAGCCTAAAGATTCAATAAATGAAAGAAATTATGTTGGGCTGAATATTGTATCATGTCTGTTCGGGTATTACAAATTAAAATAGATTTTTTTTTTCTGTGTTTTGTTGCCAAATTAACATCGTAATCATGCTTTATGCACTTCTGATGGCAAAATAATTTTTGTAGTTTTTTATTTTATCTTACTTGCAACATATTTTTTCTTCTTTTTGGGTTATCCCATGAAGAGAACAGCATTTGTGATATTATTGCATATATCAAAATGTATAAAATTGATAAATAAATAACGTTACGCAAACTGGCCTGAACAACCGCATGATAAAAAAAAACAAAATATAAATATATATATATATATATTGTAGCTACTTGCAGTTCCATGAGAATCCAAAAGTATGACAATGTGAAGAATACTGAAAATTAAACAATGTACTAAATAGACATCTTATTAAGACCAAAATCAATCGATTGTGATGACTATATATGTGCAACTAATCCAAATTGAATTCACTCGGAACAAAAAATTTCAGATAAAAGTTTCAGGATTTTATTCACATTATATTAACTGAACAAGCTACAACAAAATATACGTCTATTCTGTGTCTATAGACAAACTATCTTTAGGTATTTAATATTTAGCAGACTGCCTTGATCTTACTAGCAAGTGCACAATGTCGCAAACACATGGCACGATCTCAAGTCTCCGGCCAGTCAGTTACCAAATTGGAACCGTCAACATCAACCTGTAAAAAGTGGTATCATGAGCTGAAGCACACTATTATTTTAACTATTTTTCATTATATGGGCAAAGCTCAGATATGAAATCAATACCTGAGCATTGAAATGAGAAGGGATTTCAAAATCTGATCCTGAAGCATCCGCAAGCTCATCCACTGTGTCCTGCAAGTCCTGCTGCATATTAAGACAAGTTATTATCACTTCTTTTCAAGTCACTACAGTACTAAATTTCTTTCAATCGACAAGGTGTAAGATCAATCTCCAACAACCAATTGGTTTCTAGTTATAAATATAGGGAACCATATTACCATCTAAAATGATAAAGCTATTGAGCCATATTGCAATTAATTTTGGTTCCATTTCTTGGTTTTTCTAATTTTCATGTAATATACGCTAAAAGTTGCTTCCTACTGTAAACTTAAGTAGATATGCAGCACATATTTGCAAAAGAATTAAAGATACTGAGCCAAGTAGTGGTTGTGAATCTATATCATACAAATTATTTATAAGCAAGCAAAATACCTCCTCATCAAGGTTCATCAATGAATTCTCCACTTCGATGGGCAAATGATTTGTATCATCTCTTTCCAACAAATACTGCTCATTGTTCAACTATTATTTGACAAGCATGAATATAACAGTTAGCTATAAATTGTTGGTTTTACTAGCAGGAATTTAAAATGTCAATTAAATGCACAACCAAATGGAACAAACATGTAACAAATCCATGGAAGCCTAGAAGATTATGAAAAACAACATTACAACTAAAAAGCTAACATTAGTCACCATATTATCCAACCAGAAAATGAAAAATTAAAAGTAAGTTGAGATGTGAAACATTTATATTGCAATACAATTTCAGTTTTCTATCCAGAGAGAGAGAGAGAGAGAGAGATGTGGTCATCGCTCATTAGGGTTTTCGTTCTCATGGTGATCTAAATAGTCCACAATTGTAACTTCATCTATAGTTTCTTATAAGAGGGAAAAAAAAACCCATCAATGCAGATATTTTCATGTTCTTTTTCCTTTTTCCTAGTTCTCAAGCAAATCAATATTAATACTGACACCATAATGACTGTTTTGGTTTTATTTAGCAGTAAGCAAGAATAATAATAGCAATAACAACTCACTTTCAATTATATTTTCCACAACAGCCCACTTAAAAATGAGAAACAAGCTCTCAAGCGTTACATTATCAAGGAGAATGAGAAAAGAATTAACATTTTCTACCTTTCCTTTTTTATCATGGATGTATACTGAGGAACAAACAAGAAAGAAAAAGGAGAATCATGACACTCATTACAAGTAGTGAGTAAACAAAAACCAAATACAATACAGAAGTTTTGTGGCAAGTAGATGCCAAACATGCAGAACACTATCATATATTCATAGTTTCCTCTTTCATTCTCTTCCCTTTCTATTCATCAATCAATCACTAGAAAATTTTTAAAAGTAGAAATCTCAAAACAAAAATATGTATTTCCTTAGGGTATCACCTACTTAGGTTCCTAGTTCTATTAGGATAATAGTTTTTTAATTGGAAATACCAGTACTGTCCCAATAAAATGTTCAATATTTAACTTGGAGCATCAACACTCCACAAAACAAACAAGTAAAACCAGGACTACTACAAAATGTAAGAGGTTTCAGCAACCTATCCTAAACTAGTATCAATAGATAGGTTTGAGCCCACCATTACTTTTACCATCCAACAACACATTCCAATTCAAAGTAGTTGGTCATATTCACTAATTTCTTTGTCTGAGTGGATAGGATCCACTAGACTAGTTCACCAAGCTAAATCCAAACCCTTGCCAATTCACCAGCCAAAGACCTTTTGGATATACATACCAATGAAATATTGTAAATAGGAAAATTATGCATATTTAATTCATTCTTATCATCAAATTTTCTGGATATTCCATATCAACAATAAAACATGTAATTCCTTGACTAGTTGATTATACTTGAAATGAAAGGCAAATTTCCTAGCAAGGTTAAGGTGTGAGTGTGGACTATAGTTCTTAGAAAAATCAACACAAATGATTTGACTCAAAAGAGAAGAGTTTATATCTCATCATCTCTGAATTGGTGCATTTTTTTGCAAAATAAAAGACTTTGGGAGTGTTGACCACTTGTTCTTGCAATGCCCCTCTGCAAAATTTTTGTGGACGAATGTGCTTACGGAGTTTAATCAGTTTTGGGCAACACCCTCTTGTTCTTTGGCTTTGTTAGAGAGACATTGTTTTGGGAGGCAGAAGAAAAGCTTTTGTGTTATGGAATCCTGTAGTTATGGAAATTTTTTGGGTTCTATGGCAAGAGAGAAGAATTTTTTAAAATATAAGTGGGGAAGAGATCTTGTCTATGTGGCATAAAGTAAATTTTTGAGATTCATTTTGGGCGTCTATTACTTCAGAATTCGCATTTTCTTTCTTTTCTATTCATCACAGTTGGGAAACTTCAATGGTGCAGCTAAAGAAAATTTTGAACAGGTATTTTTTTATGTAGATTTGATGATTTACCTCACATATACTTGGTGCCAACAAAAAAAAAATGGATAGAACTTCTGATTCTGTATCCTAAGTAACAAAAGTTGTCTGACACACCTTTGAAGATAGTTATACTAAGAAGTCACAAATCATCCAGAGAAGGTACATTGTTTCAAGTTCTTAATAAATGCCATACTTGCCCATTTGGCGTCAACAAATGATTTTCTGGTTGCATAGCTACAGGCTTCATCTCATCCAGGCTTCCCTGATTGTTGAGATACAGAAAATTTCAAGTAGTCAATCCAATTTTACATCAAAAATAAGTCTCAGGTCTTACCTACTTCAATGGAATAAAAGTTTAAGTTTTGTGTAGATCCACTACCCTAACTCATAACAAAAAAACATAACAATAGAAGCAAATTTATAATCAATATTTCAAATTTCAAATTTCAAAATCTTGCATCTTAGCAAACTAAGAACTCACAAATCATCTTGGTCCAAATAAACATATCTTTGACAGAAGTATCAATAATTAGTGTTTGATGATGTATAATGTAATCTGTTTTACAGATCAATCTAGTACAACCCTGAAAAATCATCACCAAGTACATAAGTAAAATAGAAGCTATCTTACAAGTTTCAATATTTTCAATCCAGAAAAAAGAGCAATAGCATATTATTTTATTGTCTTCACAGAAGATAGATTTGTGGAAACTTACTAAGTTGAGACCTATTACATTTGTATCAAGCTTATAAAATATGATATAAAAAAAGGGCGTAGCGTCTCAGAGATTGAAGGTGCTGCAGGATGCGGTGTCAAAAACACAATGAGATTTTTTTTGAGGAAGAAAAATTCTTGATGTAGTCTCGTCGTCTTATGTGCAAAAGTGTAGAAAGAGAAAGAAAGGCTTGTTCAGAATTGATTTTCAGGAAGTTTAAAATCATTGTACATTTTGGATGATTTTGAGAATGGAATTCTGTATTAGTTTGATATTTAGAATATTATCTCCCTGTTTCTTTAGACTAAGCTTTTATGATGCACTGATGGTTCAGAATTTCTGTAATTTCTTTCTTCATTAATAAAATGGTTTCACATTTTTATTTTTTTATTTTTTTTGGTAGAAAAAACTGACATTAACCTGCTCATCCTGGTTGGCATAAGAATTTTCCACTTCCATGGTTGAAGGCTTAACATCACTTTGAGTTTCCTGAAGGTTAAATGAGCAACCATCAGAGTTTTCATCCTATAATCTGAGCTTGTTATTTAAGAAAAAAAAATTGAAATAAGAGCCCCATAGCACTGCTAATGCTAGCTCTTTAATTGATAATTGATTCACACACAAAAAATGACAATGAATGAACATCATTAATAAGTATTTTTCTAAACCCTTTTTCATTCAAGCAACAGAAATATTAAGCCTCAAAGATAGGTGTATAGAATTATTTTCTCTTCTCTGATTTTTAGATTATTTGCAGAACCTACTCTATCTCCTGATCATTTTACAAAATTTAGTACATAATTAAGAAAAAAAATATTAGCTTTCTCTAAGTGTACAAGACCTAGGTTATTCAAGTACATACCAACTCATTTTCATAAGAACTAGTCCTTCCCCCCTTCGTAAGATCTCTCAAGGTTCCCTTCCAATAAAACAGATTAAAAGGTAAGTTACAGCCAGCAGGAAAATCAAAATTTATTAAAACAAGAGTTAATGCATGTACAAGCCCACAAGTGTCCAGTTAAAAAGAGGTAAACAATATCTAAGACACATTTATGTCCATGAGAGGATAAATGTTCATCAACAGCACAGGATTTTTCACTCATTTTCATGCAAGCAAACCATTTCAGATACAGTTTGACAACCCAATGTGCAGCTGACTACATTAAAATTGCATAGATTGAAGAATATCATGTTTGCACCTTATAATTGAATGGAAATAGGCAATTCCAAGTAGGAGGAACCAAAAAATTAAAAGAGCTCAGCAACTTGACAGCCGAAAACAATTCAATTATCTTGTATTTCAGGGAAAGTATACATATAAGTTCACCATATCTACCTTGTTTGCCCACATAAGGCCACAAGCATTGCAAAGAGTTCTTGGACCAGCTGGCCCCCTACGCATTGCTGGAGTGAACTGCTGACTTACCCCACAATGTTGACATCTTCGTAAACTAATTGCAATTGCATATAAACAAAGCAGTAAAGAAAAAAGACCACTATTAGAATTAAGAAATGAAAACATAAAGAAAATAATGTCATAGCCATAGAAGCATCAATCATAGACCTAATGCTTTAATAGCTGAACTTTGCAAATAACAAATACAAATCAAACTCACACAGATTCAGGAGCAGCACCATTGCTTCGATTCGAGTTTACAACATCTGTATTATAAGAATCCTTCGATGATGTAAATTGTCCATTCTTACAATTCATCCTAGCATGAAAATAGAATTGCATAGCATTAATACCAACATTTCAATGTCTCAAATAACACAAGCCTCCATGATGGATAATGATTCACATCTAACAAATGAAGAACAGCAGAATATAAATCACTCTAAGAAAACATATAAACTCAAATAAGTATAAATTAATAAAGATATCAATGAACCTACACTCACATATCTCAGCAAATTTATATGCAAAAATAGCTTCACCTACTATGCTTGCACCAAATTTGAGGATGTATGTTCTAATGCACTGAGTTATACATTTGTTTATGTGTGAGAAAGGAGGAGAAACCCAAAGTGAAGTTCACATCATATACAACCAGTATCAAAACCCCTCATTTTTTTCCCAGTGCAGATTGTAGAGAATTGCAGGGACAATTAAGAGTGCATGACAATAAAGATTTTACAATTGCTCTATTCTTGAAAAAAGAACAATTAGAGTACACTTATCTCCTATCATGTACTCCCTTTCTTAAGTAAGAATGGAGTACTTGCGGAACAGAGTTAGCACCTTACCTCTCAGCAACCTCTTTCCGACAACTATACCTAATTTTCTTTTCAAAGCATCTTTCTTTCCGCTTTTCACGAAATCTCATGAGAGAGGCAATTCTTCGTGAAAGCTTTGACCCATGTGAGGCATTTCCCACAACCTGGAAGAGAGATTATCAGTAAACATTGACAATGTAACACAGCTTTACATAATTTTCTATAAGAAAGGTAGTATTGATGTGATACAACCTTTACGTTTTCTTGGAGAAAACCTTCAGAGTTGGGAACAGCAGCAGGAATATCACACTCCCCCAGCAATAAAAGCAGTGCTTGCACCTGACATACGCATTCCACCAAGTTAAGAAACAAAAATACACCAAAACAGAACTCCTAAAGCTTTCAATTATCTAAAAATTGCTTATAAAACAATAAACCGAATTTCAGAACATCGTCACAATGTCCAATGTGGCTTGCTTCCCTCAATTATTCCTACATACTCGCCACTATGAGAAATAATAGAAAACATTGAAGCCCCAACCACCGAAAGCACACCTTAAATTTTACATTCTTTTAAAACAAATAACACAAGAAATTAAACCAAAAAAAAAGAAAAGAAAAGAAAAAAAGCGTAACCTTCTGAGGAGCTACTGCAGGGAAGACATAGACCTCGCCTTCGAAGGAAAGAGTGAGTTCACCGGTGCAAGTTGACTCAGTAGAACCAGGTCTACCATTAGTGTCCTCATGGTTGACCGACCAAACTTGAGCTTCTTCTTCATTTACTTCCCTTTCGGAGTCAAACAATCCGGCTTCTTCGGCGTCATTTTGGTTCGCCGAATGATGATGATTATTGCTATTATTATTATTACGGTCTTCAAAGTCTCCGTAGGGTCGCGCTTGAAGTGGTCGTGGATTCATTGCATACACTTCTCTACCATATCAAACATAAATACATGTCTAAAATAAATATTATGGTTCTCAGAAAACAAAATTTTCTCGGCTGCCAAACAGAAACCCTAAATCAGAATGGTTTACTGAATGAGACGGAGTTCCGCTACAGATTTTGGTAAAAATTAGTTTCCATTTTCAAAGAGAAAATAGAATATACATACAAGTCTCCAAGCGTGGGCGTAGCTTCACAACACACAAATATATAAAATACAAATAAGCTGAGTAAAATTACTGATGATATATTCCTAATTAAATTTTGTTTTTTAGTAGGTCATATAATAAAATGTCTTTTTAGTTAATATTGAACTATTATTGTATGCATTTTAATCAAACTTCGTAAAAGAATAAAATAATTAATAATCATAATATCTAAGATAATTTGACATGTTTTTGTTTCTTTATGATCGGGTTGTCTGGACCAACTTATGTATATCTCAACTAATTTTTCGAGTACTTTAAAACTATCGATCGAGTAAGAGTTTTAATATGATCACACTAATTAAGGGTTATGAGGATTTAAACTTGAAAGATTGTGTAAACGTAAATCCTCTTTTATATATATATATATATATATATATATATATATATGTATATATATATAAAATCAGATTATCCAATAATGATAAATATTAAGTTTAACAAAAAAAGTCTATGCACAAAACTAATTAACCGAGCTGAATCAATTGGATTTAAATTAATTTGGTTTGATTCCGGTTATTAATTGAACAGGTTGATGGGTCAAACCTAAATCAACTTGGACCATGCACATTGAAACGCTACATGATGATGGTGTGATCAACTCAGTACCATTTAACATGAAAAGCTAATAATTGGCAACAATGATCAAAGATTTATCAGTTTCAAAATCGCAGAATAAAGCTTAGTGATACATCAATGTATAAACAAAAATTTACAACAAATAATTTGTCACTCTAGAATTAAGGAAATAAAATTATTTTAATTTAAGTTTTTAAATAAAATTTGAGAAATACTAATTTATATGGTTGGTGTTTCGAAGAAAAGAAAACACTCTCTGAGTCTACGCTGCCGAAATAAATAAGGTAGGAGGAGATAAGATCAGAGCCGTCAATCCCGGGGCCCTGTGACGTAAGCTGTCACGTGATGGGGGACTGGAGGCGTACAGGTCGTTAAAGGACAATCAGACGGTTGGTGGAAGATACTGATTTCTGATGTGTCGTCATGCGTAGACTTACGAGGGTTTTTGACGATGCCCGAGAGATGCGGGTCAAAGGAGAAAATGAAAGTGAAAGAATCTCCTTATCAACACGTGGAAAGAACATTTGACGTGACGAAACGGGGCGTATCATATTCTGATTCTGTACAAGGAATGGTACCCGTATGTATTCTTTTTATGATATTTAACCATCCATAAAAATGTAATTTTATTAAACAAATAGTTTTTTTATACAAATCACCCATATGGTTTATACTTTATGATAAGCTTCACAATTAAAAATATTATTGAAAACCAAATATATCTCCTAGAAAAAATTATTTCTTCCCTTTAAAATTGTTTTAACTCTTATCTTTCTCCACTTCTCTAAATTGTTTCAAATATATCAAAGCAGTTGAATAAGAAATAGAGAATTAGGGTTTATGTTTATAAAGTGTTACATAAGAGGAATAAATTAGATGTAATTGTTGATGCAAATCACAAAACTCACTCTCAGTCTCAGTGATTCTGAATTTCCATAGCTACACTTTCAGATAAGAGTAAGAGAATCCCTTTTTCATGCCAGCCCAATAATAGAATAGAATAGAATACATTTTCTATAACAAACGGATTATATACACCAGTTGAACTGTGATGGAAACTTATTACACAGATATCTATTTTACATAAGTTTCAACATAGCACAGAGATGGTTTGTTACTCACTGCTCAGCAGGCATAGCTGAGTTATCACCATTAGCAGCTGCCCTCATGTCGTTGGCATCAGCTTCGCCATCACTCTATCATGAAACCAAGCAAATCAATGTTACAGGCTACGTCCAGAGATGAGAAAGATATAAAACACTTAGAGTCCAATGGAAAGTATGCTCTCCACAGCAGTCATACCTGTTCAGTTGTCTTAGCAGAAGGATCTTCGACACCAATCACTGGATTCCTGGAAACCTCTCTCAAAACTCCCTGTACCGTGTCAATGCAGAAGCATAATCAATTATTTTTTGAATTTACTAGGATATAAGTAAGCACAGAATGTATGTTGCTTGTTAACTTCATTCAAATTAAGCAGAAAAAAGAATGCTAAGGAGACAAATGAGTTCAGAAAATAGAAATTCCTAAAGACCCTAAATTAAGGTACCAGTAAACTATGACAGCTAAATGCAAAGTTAAAAACACCAGCGAGGATAGACTAGATGGCAATAAAGCAACAGAAGTAATAACATGTAGTGAAGTCTTCCAATAAATTAAGGCCATGATTGTCCGAAAACCACAAGTAACACTTCTGCCTTAAAAAAAAGCATAAGAACAGATTTTTTTTCTTTTCTTCAGAATTTCTATAATGAATGAATTAGGAATAAGATGACTCTATACAGCCAGGGATTCAAAACCATGAGATTTTTTAAGTTAATATAAATATGGAAAGGCATGTAGATATTCAGCTACATTTCCTGACCATACATTCAGTGAAAGTTGGACATTCATCTTTTGTGCATGTGCAACTCAATTACCTCAAAATCCAGAGTTCACTTGAAGACTAAGTTTTGGGAGTGCTTCTTGAATACAAGCATCTTTTATCATGATGAAAAATTAACAGTCAAATCCAACGTCTTGTCCAAGGACAGATTGCTGGCATCATACTTCCTTCATAATAATTTCTCTTACGTAAATTACAGATACTCACTGATTACACAATCTCACTCCAGTTACAGACAACATCCTTTCAGTAAAAGGAAAAAAAACAAATTACTTCAACTAGTCCATTACTGGAGCAAAACAGAATGCCGCTTTCCTGCAAGTGAGAATAAGCAAAGCTATTTTGAAAGTTCTAAATCCAAAGTAGCTTTAAGAAACCGCTTGACCTAAAGTTTAAGCTAATAGACAAGGACCCAATAACAAATACAACCATAATCACAAGCACATCTTTTCTTTTAGTTTTTTTGTATACCCAAAAATCTCTTGACCCTTCCAACATATTCAAGGAGATTTAAACTGGGAGCTACTTTCCAGACCCTACAAACGTTTGGTAGCCAATAAACTTGGTGGCTATTATACCCCAAGTCAGTGGCTCCAAATGGATTTCAACTCTTGACCTCTTAGTTGAAACCAAGGGGCTTTACCACTAAGCCAAACCTTGGGTTAGAAACACAACTTATTATGAATTAATTAAAACAATATGAGGACAAGACTACTTGGTCAACTTAACTCTGATACCATATTAAGAAACCATGAGTGGAGAATGAGGGTCTAACAATAATATATAAGCTTCTAAATAACTTCATTAATAGTCATAAAATACATGACAAATCATAGAAATGAGTTCAATGACATTTAATACAGCACTCTAACCATCTCATTTCACAAAAATCATTAAATCACCATGCATATGGTCAATGCAATAGTAAAGGACTAAATGCACAATTGCAAAGAAAATTACATGTATTTTATTGAAGTATAACATTTCATGAACAAGTAAATTTTCAAAAAATGCAAACCTTGTTAGCCCACTTGAGCCCACATGCATTGCAGAGAGACCTTGGACCAGCAGGCCCACGACGCATCATTGGAGTGGATTTGGAACTGATTCCACAGTGAGTACATCTACAGAAAGAATCAAGAAAAGAAATGAATAATCAGCATTTATTTCAAACAGAGAAAATTGAAATTCCCACCCAAACTTTGTCATTAACATCTTTCAGTGAGACACAAGACCAATCTGAAAAATTAAATGCTGTCAGTTAACAATGGCTAAAAGATTGAGACTCACGAAATTTCCTGTGCACTTTCATCTGGTCCCGCTCCATTCCAACCTGAAGAAGTTGAACCCACTTCATCAGAACTAGCTTTTGCTGATGTGAACTGGCCCTTCTTACGCTGCATCCTGACATGACAGCAAAGAACAAGCATTCTTCCTTTAGTTTCACAATCCAGTGCTAATAGTTCTTCAAAAAATCTCTAACCTATTATAGCACCCAAAAAGGAAAAAGGTACATAACAAGAGTCACAAGACTATTCCTACATTTGTGAGACAAATAGGGGAGATTTGAGCTTTTTGATAACAAATTTTGATCTCCAATTTGAGATTTCAAATTATAGGGAAGTACCATAGAATAAAGAAATCTACAAACGATATTCTTGGTCTTAAGAGAAATTGAGCCAAGGAAAAAAGGAGATGACGCTTGATTCATCCCATTTAAGGGGTATTGATGCTACAAATTTGGAGGGAAGATTCCCTTTTAAATAATTCCCAATTTTACCCTTTATTGTCGTTGTATATACAAATTGAACTATAAGTATCTGTGTGGACATCAGCGTGTTACATCAGCACGAGTTTATCCATCCCAGTTTTGCTATGGAAAAACAATAATCTTTATCTGGAGACAAATAAACTGTGAAATACATGGTTCCACCATCTTTTCTTTGTCTTCTCTTCTCAAAATCATGCAGGCACTAGAGCTACAAGATAAAATTAAGGTTCCTCCCATCCCAATTAACTACCAAAGGAAAGAAAAGAAAAAGACTACAAGAAAACAAGGTGTCATTCAGAATATCATATTCTGAAAAGAGGATGATAAGCTTCTACTAAGCAAGTTGTATTATCAAACGACATTTGTACACTACTTTTTGCTGATTACAGTTTCCACACAAAACAAGAGACCCTCAATCTGGAAAGAGAAGAAAGGCAAATAGAATAGAAATTTATCTTTAAAATACCTAAGTTACCTAAGTGCCACTTCTTTTCGCACGTTGTATCGAATTTTCTTATCAAAGCACCTCTCTTTTCTCTTCTCTCGGAACCGGTTTAAAGATGCAACTCTCTGTGGTTGAATTGACCTAGCAGAAAAGTCAAGACCGTCCTAAATAAATGTGGAAGCAGCAATGAGAATAATAACAAAATAATGCTGCCTCAGAAAGATATAAACATAAGTACCATAATTGAGGTAATCAAGTACCTTTTGATTTACTGGGACTGTCCCAATGGCAGGAATGGCAGAAGGGATTTCATATCCGCCCAAAAGTAACAACACTGCCTGCACCTGTGAAAATCAACAACCACAAAATTTTATAATGCCTCACATGATTCCTTTATATTCTATAAAGCAACACAATTAAAAAAACCTAACTGAATTCATCAACAGAAAAATCAAACAGAAGTTAAAAGCAAAATTGACAAAATAAACCAAAAACCCACATTAAATGAAAGTAAACACTTTCTTGAACAGACCATGGTTTGGTTCACTGATTAATCAAAACCATAAAACCCACTTAAGTGCATAAGACACTTTTGATCACAGAAACACCATGTCATACGGTCAATTATCCGCAACTCAGAGCGCCTTAAGTTACATAAACAAAGATTAAAATCCAAAAATTACAAGAAAATTCCCAAACTGCACCACTTCACAAATATGTCCAGATAGAACAGCACCCAAAAAAAAAAAAAAAAAAAAAATCATAAAACTGACCAATACACCATCAAAACACCTAATATACCACACAATTCATGAAACAAAGCAAAACCCAGATGCCAAAATATTAAACATTTTATTATTAAGGGAGGAAAAAAAAAAAAAAACTAAACCTTATCAGGCGAAACGGCGTCAAACACATAAACCTCGCCCTGAAACGACAGCGTAAGCTGATCAGAAGCGCCATTACCGGCAGGAACGGCAGAGAAGTCGGAACCAGGCACAAAGGAACCGTTTGAAAGAGGAACAATATTTTGAACACCACCATTCATAACCGAGACGACTGTGTCGTTTTGGTAGTGAATCTGGGGAGGGTTATCAATGGACTCCTCTCCATTGGCAACATCTTCATCATCATCTTCTTCTTCTTGGTGAGAAATCATGGGCCCACAGGGGTACATTGAAGCTTGGTGGTTTGAGTTTGGCATTGTTATTTTAAATCATTACAAATTTGAAGAAGATCAATATAAAAAATTAAGAACACTAAAATTCTTTAGGAAAAAAAGAGTAGAACAACTAAAAAAAAATCCAAAATTAAATGAAAAAAAAAAAAGAAAAAAAGGCTGGAACTGCGAGAAAAGAGATGAGAGTTGTTGGAGAGATGGAGTTTGGATAAAGGGTTAGTTTGTAAATGTGAAATACAGGGAGTTGGAGGATTGTGATTGGAGGAATATTCCATTCATTCACCACAATATGATTCTATGAATAATTTATCTTTAAAACTAAAATTTATAAATATCCATTGCAATAAGAAGTGAGGTGCAAATTAGATTTTAATTTTATATAAACTAAATTTGATTAGATTCTAATTATCAATTTATTGTAAAAACCAAAATTAATTAGAGTACTTGTAAAATGTTTATCTGCTAAGTAAATGACTTTTTCCCACCCAAATAATAGCTTAATAACAATTTCTCACCTACAGACTTTTAAAATATGATTTTATTACTCAAATTTATATTTTGTTTTCGATTTTAGTATCGTTGCAACCCCAACCCATCATCATTCTCTTCTCCGATCATCACTCGTCAAAACCCCTCAAACTCTACTCCTGTCAATCTCGTCAATTGCTAACAATCGAGCGGTTAAAGTTTGTACCACTGTCCGTCCTAAGTCAAATTTTGATCCATCTTAACTACAAAAATCTAACATTCTACTATCAAAAGACTCATTGGTTGAGACTCTTTAAAAGTCTCAATAGCCTAAACCAAGTTTGCTCTTTATTAGCTGTCGAAATATAAATTTAGGTAATAAAATTGTATTTTAAAAATTTGTGGGTGAGAAAGTGTTATTAAGCTATTATTTAGGTGGGAAAAAGTTATTAACTCTTATCTACTTGTTTATTTATAATAAGTTAAAAAAATTGTTTTGTATTTGAAAAATTACTTATAAGTTAAATCAATAAATGTGTGTTATGAATGATATTGATTAATATGAAGATATTGTAAGGAAAAGAATATAAAAAGACAAAATAAAATTATTTTAATATTTTTTAATAATAATTAATAACGGAAAAATCTCACAAAAATAGATTGAAATAAATTTATGCATAATTAATCTTTCTTTCCTTGATAATAAGCCCTTAATAATTCGTGCAAAATACTAGTTAAATTATTTGAATATGTATATCATATTTGGCATAAAATCTAATGAAACTTTACTTTAAATTAAAAAAAAAAAAAAATATATATATATATATATTAAGATTTTTAATTTTTTAAAAATTCCATAGTAAATGAAAAGAAAATGGAAATATTACACAGTGAAAACATATAAAAGAATAAATAAAATATAAATAGAGATAACATCAAAATAAAATGAGAACCATTATAACTATATAAATATAAAAGAATGGTAAGGAGAAAAACAGAGTGAAAGTGAGAGAAAAAAGATGAACGTGGAAGAGGAGGTTCAACGACTCAAGGAAGAAATTCAGAGGCTAGGCAAGGTTCAGCCTGATGGCTCTTACAAGGTTCCCACTCTCTTTCTCTCCCTGGGATTTTTTTTTTTTTTTTTTTTTAATATAAGTATTTTTTTCTTTTACATTTGATCTGGATCTACATTGCTGGGAGCATGTCAAATGATGGATCTTTCATTATTTACTTAAATTAGTTTCATTGTTGGTGCATCTTTTATTAATGGGTATGCCTTAAAATTTCTGGAATCTCATTTTGAATGCCGAAAATATCATCTTTCAGGAGCTCACTCTGTGAAATACTTGGCCTGTTTGCTTTTAAGCTTTTGTGTGGCTAACAACAGTTTGAAATGGAAATAAAACTGCAACTATCAAGTGAATTAATGTTGTTAATATGAAAAGGTATGCAAAATTTAATCTTGTTTGTGATTTGTGTGGCCTAATTGAAATATATAATCTAGACTGGTAGATAAGATCAGAAACTCTGGATTTACTTGAGATGATTAATTTTACAATGGAGGAAACGGTTTTATTTTCTCTTTGGTATTTTGTCATTTCAGTTTGATTATGTATTGTTGATCGTTTATGTGAATATTTCTCTTGTTGTATCAAATTATCAAATTTTCCCTTTTCTGCAAGTACGGTGACAATGTTGACTTTTTCAGTATGTGGGATGAAGAGTTTGACTGACATGATATCAATAGATAGCAAATGGTGATAATGTTCATTTTGAGTAATCTGCATGGTTGACATGTTTGATTGTCTTTCTCTTATTGCCCCTTATGCTTTATTAGTAGAGTTGTTTGAACCCAATTTGTTGAAAGGCAAAGACTAGAACATCTTGGAGGTGAAAGATTTAGAAGGCCATTTGCATTATGGATGTTTATGAATGCTAGAATTGGGATTGTGAAAGTTGGAAGATCTCATGTTGAATCTGAGGATAGGGAATGTCTGCTAGAACTTTTAGGTTCCTTTTTTGAGTAACTTTCTGGAACTCATTATCCTTGTAATGTTGGCAACTTTCACTGTTTGAATTAGGAAGTTGAACTGAAGATCTCCATCTAAGGCATTACCAGTTAGCAGGGTATTCCTTGAGTTATAGCTATAATATTTGCAGTATAGATAGAGCTTTGATCTCCATTGATCTGTCTTTTTACTTAAAATTGCTACATCATATGGGCATACCTTTGTGGGTTTAGGATCATAAATGAAGTTTATAGGTCATTTAGTTGTTTATCAGGAGAGATCTAGTCAGGTGAAGTAAAATAGGAGTCCATGAAGGAGGAAGAATGTCAGAAGCCTCATCTGTCTATCTAAGATTTCTGAATTGAAATTATTTTGTTCGATTAATAGCCGTAATTTAGGAAAAGAATTTGGTTGCTGGGAAGCATACTGATAACATATCATATGCAAGTTCATAGACAAATCGTGCAGATGAAGCCTTCGTGTTTGTTACATTCATAAGTTATCTCTCTAGCATTTTTTAACCTGCAGATGAAGCCTACGTGTTTGTTACATTCATAAGTTATCTCTAATAGCAGTTTCTAACCTGTCTCTTTAACTTTTGATACTGCTAACTGATAAATTTGTGTTTTTATGGAAACAACCAAGCATAAATGATGTCAATACATAATCATTGCTTTCTAATACAAGGTCCAATTTGATTTCTGTTTTGCAGGTCACATTTGGAGTGCTATTTAATGATGATAGGTGTGCAAACATATTTGAAGCACTTGTTGGGACACTGAGAGCAGCAAAGAGGCGTAAAATTGTTACATATGATGGTGAGCTTCTGCTGCAAGGAGTCCATGATAATGTGGAAATCATACTTAAACCAACGCCAGCACCTGCATCAGAATCAGCACCAGCACCAGCCACAACCTAGTCAAAAGGCTTTGAGCAGAGATTGCTATGCTGCAAATCCCGTTATATTGATTAGTCATGATGTGTGTATATTGTCAATTTATTCCATGTTCGAGCTTCCCTTTGCATTCCTTTTATTTCTTTGAATCAGAAGTCAAGCTGAAGGACACCATGTTTGTACCCACTTTATACTTATAATATGTTAATCGATAAATGGAAACTGGAGGGTCTCAGTGCCATACAGCTTGGTCCTTTGCTTTAAAGAGTGGGTTTTTCATATCATTTGTGCCACGGTTTTGTGACAACTTTTATCATATAATTTGACGACAAATTCTGGAAACTAAAGCTTCTGTTCTTTCAAATAAAGACCTGGCAATTGGCATTAGAGAAAGCATGGTATTCCAGTGTAGCACAGAATTATTCTGGAATGTGATAAGATATCAACAGCTCTGAAGGTGAGCAATAAGTCTCGGTGATAAGAAAGTGAATAAAAGATATAAATAATTCAGAATTCATAATGGAACCTTTAGAAAAAAGCTCTATAATCCTTTGGACACCACTCATGCCCAGGCAAATGATTTGAAGTTCAGAATAGTATTATTTTTTGGACACCAAATAATGAAAGCATATGTTTTGAGTTTATTGTTTGTGTTACCAATAAATTAAAAA
Organism: Pistacia vera; assembly: GCF_008641045.1. Taxonomy (NCBI): domain Eukaryota; kingdom Viridiplantae; phylum Streptophyta; class Magnoliopsida; order Sapindales; family Anacardiaceae; genus Pistacia; species Pistacia vera. The sequence goes on along the minus strand of NW_022195050.1, from coordinate 119,533 downwards.
GTTAAACATTTCTGTAAACAGTTGTAAGAATATTAACAAGGTGTTCCTCTATTGTCCCGCTGCCATCCCAACTCCGACCTTCAAATACAAAAGCAAAAATAAAATCCCCGCGAATATTCAATAATAACAGTTCCCTACAAAAAATTTGTGTTTTGAATTCTTTTGTAGGGTTGGCATGGATATAATAATGTACAGATTTGACTACTACACAAGCAACAAGCTGGAGTTATCTTCACCGGGAAAATAATGTTAAAGTGAGCTACAACACAGGCAACAGACTGGACTTCTCTTTGCCTGTGAAGATTAATTAGTTGTGGTTGAGGATGATATCGTTATGATGGTCCGGTGAGGATGAATGCTTGGAGGAGGCTCTGAGCTGCCTGGGTTTCATCTGGTGTCCCGGATATCACTATAATCCTATCAGTTGACCCTAAGCGAGGTTCGTGCACGATGACCTTAGCACCGGAAATCTGATCAAGTAGATTAAGTTGGAGTTCATTAAGTAAATACACCATATATAAATTTTTAATAAATTGAAAAGAGATTAGCTTCAAATTGACTAACGAACCATAATTTTAATGTTTTAAGGCTGTTAAGAGTTGATCTCTTTAGCACACTTCATATATATATAACCAAAATTCAATCAATAAGCAGCTTGTGGCATAAATCTAAAAACTAGTCCATCTAGCTTTGTAATGTACTTAAGGACATATTTCTTTCATACCAAGTAGGGATGAATTTCTCTCTCTCTCTCCCACAGGCACACAAACTACTTTATTTCAGATTCCTGGGAATGATTTTTTTTTTTAATTATTTCATTGTTTCACATTCCTAGGAATTCTCTCTCTCTCTCTCACACACACACACACATACATAACTTGGGAATAAATTTTTTTCAACTACTTTATTGTTTCATTTTGGGGAACTATTCATCCCCAAAATGAATTTCTATTAATTATTCCTTAGTTTCACTCGAGAAACTCACTTTCCCTCCCATATACAAATTACAAATTTATCTAACATTAAGAAATATTTTTACTAGTTCGTGTTCTGGTGAAAATACTGCCAATGAAACAAAACTAGTACTAGGTAAATTCATCGGATGAGGGATACCTGTTTCAGACGAGCCAGATTGCTACCATTCTCTCCATAAACAGAGCCAATAACATTCTCAGGAACTATAATCTCCACGGTTGTATTTGTCACAATAGCAGTTTTGTTTCCACTGCAGAAAACAGATCAAAGACTCAGAATCTAATAAAAGCAAGCCATGCTGGCCATTTTGAACAATGTTTCTCTTTATCTTTGCCCTCTTCACTGTTCCATCCATCATGCAAAACATCTAGTTTATTGCAATGTCAAAAAAACATCTCAGATACAAGTAATTTGCAGGATTCCAGAACTTTACTTTTCAGGCCAAAGTAAGACTGATCCGTGATTGTCTGGATGATGTCAGTCAAATGAATAAAGCACTGAAGCAGCTACATCAACTAGTTACGTCATTGATATTTCAAATTCAATCAGACAAAGGGTGCAAACTGATATCATGAGAATACATAAAGGGCCAAAACTAGAACTTGTAATACATGGGAATTTTATTTATTTATTTATTTTTTTTTTTTTTTTTTTGTGCAATAAGATAAATTACATCCTGGATTGTAAACCAATGAAGTGGCATACTGAAGTTGAAATCCACAAATTGGAGAGACAGACTTCACACACCAAGATTGAAATTATTAAAGAGAACAATATTTTTTTTCTCTCCTACGTTTTTTAGAACATTTAAGACAGCAATGAGTGGGCTCATTGTTGAACTAACTTATGCATTCAAGTATCCTGACAATGTCAAATGATCAGACATGTGAGATGATATGTAGTGCTTCCTAGTGAGATGATATAATGGGATTGCTAGCAACCCGACAGGGAATGGAATTTGTGTCAAGTATGATGATCAGATGATCTTAAACTCAGTAGAATATATTTCCTATTGTCCAAAATTAAATTCGGAATCAATTGGTTGTGCCATTCATGAGTTTAGTATAACAAACCATGTAAGATACAAGCAATTCTTAGCAGAACAAAACTTATATTTGCATACAATATGTTGTTCATACAAACCTGCCAAGTTCCAAGCCACCTTTAAGATGAACCCGACCTCTGCTGACATCTGTTATGGCCCATGGATGAACTCCACTTACTGCCTGTAATCAAACCCGACCATGAGCTGAAAAATATATAAATAAAGTCCAAACAATGTTTTGATATAGATATATTTTTATGGGTGGGGGGTGAGAGAGAGATTCTACCTGTGACGCCCATAACCTTGGTGAAGGAGGACAATCTAGACTACAGGAAAATCCAATATGATCCATACTCTGTGTTAGGGTTGGATGTCGACTAACACTATGAGAAACACCAACTGATGATGGTAACCCAAAAGAGGCAGGTTCCCTCAATCTTCCATATGGACTAGTGTCAGCTAATACAGAGTTAGTACTCCGTATTCCAGCGTTGTTCAGCGAGCTGGAAAAAAGATTATCTCGTAGTCTACCAGTAACATTATATACTGCATCTTTCACCTTTGCAAACTCTCCTGAAATCTGTAAATTAAACAAAAAAATATAGAAAATTATAAAACTTGGCTCCAATCATAAGATAAAAAAACTCAAATGCCATGAAGTTCTCAGATCCCATGCTCATTCATAAGCCGTTTCTATGCTTAAACATTCTTTACTATTATTGCTAGGAAACAAAGAAGAATTAGTATAAAATCAAAATGACAAGCTCACCTAGAGACCCTGAAATAGCTATACAGAAATATTTTTAGTTGAAACTAACAGCAGATAAAGACCCAAATTCAAAGATAAAAAAACAAAAAATCCTTCCGAGAATGCACATTAGAGAACATTAAAAAAGAAGAGCATAGCAATATCTACGCATGCAACAATCTCTTCATAATTCTTGTTTGAGGTGGGGGTGAATCACAGACTATACAAAAAATCACAGGATAAAATTAAGAAGTATGACAAGTGGTAGCTGGGTTGAAGTCAAGTAGTTGTCTTAACAGGAGCTATTTACATGCTTTCATGTACGTGATACCAGAGTGTTTTGTCAAAACTTATCCTTTAGGACTAAGAAAGCCTCTCTAACAAGTGTACTGACAGAGCAATAAGAAAACATCAACAAATAATTAACATTCAAAATGAGATAGAGATATCCAATATAGTCTCTATATTCTCCACCTCTTGATTTTTTGTAGCCCTCAACTATTCACCTATTCAGTGCTAAGGCTTTCACAACCACATAGTGATAAATGAAGAACTTCATGGCATTTGGGGAGTTCACTAACCTAGTTTCTTCTGCTTTGCATGGAATTTGGTCAGGGGAACAATGTGTAACCCCAAGTTTCTCCAAGTCGAAAGGTTAACCTAAGTTTAATACTACAATAACATCTCCTAAACTCAATTTATTTCTACAAACTTATATCAAGATGCACTTTATTGTATTATCTCAAGGTTTCCACTCAGATTTCCTTTAAATTTATGTCACGGTAGGATTTGTTTCCAGACTCCATCAGTTTATTATTTCATGCATATGACAAAGCAAGCATGCTTAATAATTATGTTCAATTCCCAGAAATCCAAGGTAATCCTTTATTCTCTTGACTCCAAAAGTCCCTTTACAAATTTACATACAATTTCCTCCAACGCTCCTTTAGGGCAGCATGGCCCTGGTTCACTCACATCAACATGATTTGCATCATATATAAGTTAGCTCTACCAAATTTTACTTCCAACCTACAATAGATTTCACTAATTTAAACCTTTTACATTAACATACAATAAAATTTCGCAATAGAAAGCATTTGTTCTCCACCACCCCACCCCCCCCCCAACAAAAAAAGGGGGTATTGCATCCTTGCATAATAAAAAAAGAATTTGACAACTTTTACGGAGAAAACTTGCATTTGAAACCTGCAAACATGAATCTTAGTTGTTGACATGACAGATTTCTTTCTTTAGACAAGAAATTGAAATCATGTATATTAAAAGAAAAGGAAAATAAGTTACAAAAAAGAAAAAAGGGCCAGGTTTATACAGAAAAAACAAAACTAAATTAAGACACCATAGCTTGTGAACAATTATTATAGCCCAAATTAATAACATAGGGAGATTGCTATTAAGCCACTTGGGGTTGGGGGGGTGGGGGTGGGGGGAGAGGGGTCGGCGGGCGAATCTGAAATCTCACAGTTAATGGATAATCTAGATCAAAATAGAATGGTCAACAAATAACATACTACTCGAACCCAAAACATTAGGACAATAATTAGTGAAATTATACATCATTATTTTGCTTAATTTAGTTGAGATTATGGCAACTTGGACGACCAAAAAACAAGGTGCACATGTTCCAATAAGTTGAAAAACTGAAGAAGGGAAGTAACTAGTTGCCCCCACCCAACAGCAAAAGTAAAAGAAAAATTAGCCATCTAGAGCTCCAGCACAGTACTCAACAAAAGTAAGAGATAAAGGAAACCTTCCGCACCTGTACAACTTTATCATTATCTGAGGTACACTTTGGGACCTGTTCACCTATTATACGTATGCCAGTACCAGTTGCCTTCCGCATTTCTGAGATTATAATGCCTCCTTTTCCTAACAAACAACCAACCTGAATTGATGCAACTACAAGCCGAGCAATAACAGGAAACCCCTTATTTGCGCTCAAATCAGGTCCCTTTTCAAATCCAGCCTCTATTAATCTAGAGAAAACAAGGACAACAGCTTTTTGTGCTGGAGAATATCGCGATTCTGGGTTCTACAAGAGATGAAACCAAAGTAAAAAAAAAAAAAAAAGTCATAAATTCTCTCACATTTTAAGTTGCACCTGTGTAGAAAATTTTAAAGAAACATCATAGCACAACAAACCTCTGATGCGCTAACAGTGATTAACCGTTCGTCACAGTCAGCTACAGTAGATCCAACACTTATGGATGCGCCTGTCTCATTCTGAAGAGCCTTGACAATGCTGCCTCCCTTTCCAATAACACCCCCAACCTTGTCATTAGAACAAAGGATTCTAAAACTTACTTCCTGCTGTTGCATTTTTGTGTCCAGGGTGGAGATCCTGTCTGCCTCTAATGACACAGGATGAACACCAGAAGCATAACTGATGGAGCTACTTGGTATAGTACTTAACAGTGAATTTCGCTGAGATAGAAGATCTACATGAAGATCAGGCAAACTCTCCTGGGGAAGTGCCTCAAAAGGTCTACGCAAAGTCTCTAAGGGAACTGTCTCAAAAGATCTACGTGAAGTCTCAGGGGCAAATGCCTCTAGCGGTCTACGTAAATTCTCTTGTGGAACTGCCTCAAGAGGTCTGCGTATAATATCATGGGGAATTGCCTCAATAGGTCGGCGCATGGTCTCTTGGGATACCACCTCAAGAGGTCTGTGCATACTTTCTAGTGGAACTGCCTCATGAGATTTGCTTCCAATCATCCTTGTCTTGTCAACTGAAGGACAGTCCTGAAGACGGCGAGAGACAGCAATGAGCGCTTTCTTTACGGCCAAAACATCTCCATCAATCTGCACAACACACTGACTCATTTTCATAAGAGAACAAGAAATAACTTATCAACCACAACATAATTTATTCTAGCACATACATCAGCTTATAAGAATCTGATCAAATATAATTATAAGAACATATAACCAACACTCCAACTTTGGGATATGTAAACCCATTTTGCCTAGGTAGACATGTATTATCCTTTCTCGAAAATAAATACCAGAAAGCTACATCTCTATATTCCCCCACCATGGGAGACCTTAATACTTAATCTGACATCTGCTAGTACCAGAACCAAATCACCAGTAGAGATGAAATTTTCCCACCTTCCTAATAGCTCCCAACTGTACTCTTGCATGAGTTATTTTCAACTCAAATCACCTTACAAAGTTATAGAAAAAGATTAGGTGGTACAATCCATATCTGTTTCCCCATGCAAAAAAGAACATCTCTTCCTTCATCTAATAATCCAAATGAGTACACTCAAAGACAAATAAATGGAAAACAGGGAAAAGGGAGTTTTACACCACCTAAACTTGAAAATGAGGAAAGCATCTTAATGACCCTTTCTGCAGTAATGAACAGATTCTTTCTTCTCCAATACTTTACAGAACTTCTATTGTAATAGGCCCCTTACCAAATCCAACTTTAACGTCAAAGCTATCTTAAAATTCAAGAAAAGGAGTTTCCAATAGAATAATCTAGAAAACTCTTTGCCTGATGAATATTTATTGAGACTGTTTTCCCAAATAAGCCATCCTAATCCAATATCATAATTTTGCCATATACCGTGCAATGTTTAATATTTTGAGAAAAGCACCAAAAGCCACCCCCATCACTGGTAAGCAAAACAAAATTAAACATATCCTATCAAGAATAAGAACATGCATATTTTCCCGTTATTCTATTACCTCTTTTATTCGTAGACATTTTAGTGCTTGAAAATGAGTCCAACAGACACTAAGGTCTTATGTGATCTAAAGGCTAAAAAAGCCCCTCCAAAGTAGTAACAGATAATTTTGCAATACCTAGATCTTTATGCAACATTTGCTATAGATATCTCTAAATCAAAGTTTTTCATATACTTATCAATTCCATTAGAGGATACACAAAAATTGAACAATAGGTAGGGTGTGCTTTTCCACAAGCCAGAAATCCTACTGTATAATACTACAATAGTCACATTTCTGCCCACAAGAACCAGCATTACTAAACCGCAACAGTCCAGACAAACAACACACCGACATATGATATACTAAAGAAATCGAATTTTTTTGCCACAAATTGAACAGAAATTCCGCATACCCAGAACAATGCAAGTCTTTAAACTGAAAAACTCCCGTCAGTCACAAAGCCTCTATACATCCTCTACAAAAACGAAAAAAACTAGTATAACTCAACCTCAACCTCGAAAGAATCTAAACAACTAACATTCCAAGCAACAGATATTCAGAATTTCAAGACATAACAACTATGCTCAATACAACTCTTTAATCCACTAAATTGAAGCACAATTACATTACCTNTAAGAATCTGATCAAATATAATTATAAGAACATATAACCAACACTCCAACTTTGGGATATGTAAACCCATTTTGCCTAGGTAGACATGTATTATCCTTTCTCGAAAATAAATACCAGAAAGCTACATCTCTATATTCCCCCACCATGGGAGACCTTAATACTTAATCTGACATCTGCTAGTACCAGAACCAAATCACCAGTAGAGATGAAATTTTCCCACCTTCCTAATAGCTCCCAACTGTACTCTTGCATGAGTTATTTTCAACTCAAATCACCTTACAAAGTTATAGAAAAAGATTAGGTGGTACAATCCATATCTGTTTCCCCATGCAAAAAAGAACATCTCTTCCTTCATCTAATAATCCAAATGAGTACACTCAATGACAAATAAACGGAAAACAGGGAAAAGGGAGTTTTACACCACCTAAACTTGAAAATGAGGAAAGCATCTTATTGACCCTTTCTGCAGTAATGAACAGATTCTTTCTTCTCCAATACTTTACAGAACTTCTATTGTAATAGGCCCCTTACCAAATCCAACTTTAACGTCAAAGCTTTCTTAAAATTCAAGAAAAGGAGTTTCCAATAGAATAATCTAGAAAACTCTTTGCCTGATGAATATTTATTGAGACTGTTTTCCCAAATAAGCCATCCTAATCCAATATCATAATTTTTCCATATACCGTGCAATGTTTAATATTTTGAGAAAAGCACCAAAAGCCACCCCCATCACTGGTAAGCAAAACAAAATTAAACAAATCCTATCAAGAATAAGAACATGCATATTTTCCCGTTATTCTATTACCCTCTTTTATTCGTAGACATTTTAGTGCTTGAAAATGAGTCCAACAGACACTAAGGTCTTATGTGAACTAAAGACTAAAAAAGCCCCTCCAAAGTAGTAACAGATAATTTTGCAATACCTAGATCTTTATGCAACATTTGCTATAGATATCTCAAAATCAAAGTTTTTCATATGCTTATCAATTCCATTAGAGGATACACAAAAATTGAACAATAGGTAGGGTGTGCTTTTCCACAAGCCAGAAATCCTACTGTATAATACTACAATAGTCAAATTTCTGCCCACAAGAACCAGCATTACTAAACCGCAACAGTCCAGACAAACAACACACCGACATATGATTTACTAAAGAAATCGAATTTTTTTGCCACAAATTGAACAGAAATTCCGCATACCCAGAACAATGCAAGTCTTTAAACTGAAAAACTCCCGTCAGTCACAAAGCCTCTATACATCCTCTACAAAAACGAAAAAAACTAGTATAACTCAACCTCAACCTCGAAAGAATCTAAACAACTAACATTCCAAGCAACAGATATTCAGAATTTCAAGACATAACAACTATGCTCAATACAACTCTTTAATCCACTAAATTGAAGCACAATTACATTACCTCCACAATCTCGTCATTAGGACCAGCACAAGCAGACAAATTCTCAGTCAAAACCCTAATCTTACACCCACTCTCTTTCCTTATCTTCTCCACAACTTTCCCCCCTTTCCCAATTATCGAGCCCACCTGGTGCGTCTCCGCCAACAACCGGCACGAAACCACCCCAATTTCAATCCCATCATTCTCCGCCGCCACCTCCAATATCCTCTCGAAAACCCTAATTAACCCCTCCTGCGCCTTGGACACTTCAAAACAATTCCCATCTTTGTCACCCCTATCTTCCCCGTTACCTTCATTCCCATTACTATTTACAAAGCTGCCACTACTCCTACTACTGTTCAAACTCATCCGCGTATCGACATTCGTCGGTCCAATAACCGTAACCACCCTGTCCGGGGAGTCGGCCGGAGCCTCCTCGATCCGGATCTTGACTCCGGTCGAGTTCTGTAGCTGCTTAATGACGTTGCCAGACTTTCCAATGACGCCACCGATGCGTGACGCGTGGCAGAGGAGACGAAAGGCAACGTGTCCGTGGGGAACGTTGAGAGGAGGGGGCGGAGGCTTGGAGCGCTTGTTGGAGGATCCGTTTGCTGTGCTGTACGGGTTCGGGTCGGACATTATCGTACGCTTCATCAGTATCAAGTTTCTTCAATTTTTTTGTGTATAAATTTCCCTTCTTAAACAATTCGTTTGTGGTTTTGTTCCGTATTGTGGGTGAGAGAGAGGGAGGGGTTGGACTTGGGAGTTGCAGTCTTTGGAGTGGGGTTTGCGGTGCTAAAGTGCGCCGGGGCAAGGGGAATTAACTCCCAGACCTTCAAGTTTGCATTAAAAAAATTGACTCTGAAAATATTTTTCAATTTTTTTTAATTTAAAAAAACGGACGTAGCACATTTAGGATTTATTAAACAAATAAAATGGGTTAAAAGTGAAAGGATTTAAATATATATGGGTACTATATAATTAATAGAAGTTTGTTTAAATTTTAAAAATTAAAAATGACCCCCACCCTTCAAAATCGCTTAATCGAGCCAAATACCCAAAAAACAACCGACGACCACCTTTGATTTTTCTGCCATTTTCGGTGACGAAAGTGCCAAACTCCGGCAAATATTTGATCCTAAAGCTTCCTTACACAACATCATGGTGATATTTAGAAAGAGGAGGAAAACCCAACCCCACTTCAGATCCTAGACTCTAGTAGCAGTGGTAGTTCAAAGGTTGTCGAAGAAGACGCTCCGGTGAATCATCTGATGAGTGAAGGTGATCCAAACGCAAAAGAACATAGAGAAAAATCGAAAAACGGTTCTGAAGAGGAGGATGCCGGCGAGAATCAGGCGAGGAGGAGGATGCCGATGAAGAAAGGGTATGTTTTTTTTTTTTTTTTACTTGTTTTTTTTAATTGGATGAGAAATTTGATTGATTTGTGCGAATTTGGGGGAGATGTAGTTGGTTTTATTGTTATGGTAGTTGTGGCGTTTTGTCAAGCAGTTGGCTGGCATTGGGGAAATGGGTGTTTTTGGCCACTCCCCAATGCCATCGAAGCCCATATCCCCCAAATTGGCAGCCTATTGGTTGTTTTGGTTTTTTTTTTTTTTTTTTTTTTTTTTTTTTTTTTTTTTTTTTGCTGATATTTAGTTTATATTGATTGTGCAAATTTTTCGAGCGTATTATAAAGACCAGTGGTTGGAGGTTGTAACGATAAGGTACCGTACTTGCCCGTAAGGGTGACAGTTAGGTCGAGTTGGCAAGTTTTTACGAGAATAATGGAGATTTTACCGAACGAAGAAGAGATAGATCGATTCAAAGAGAGTTGCTTCGGTCATTTGTGAACATCGGAGAAAATTGGAAAAAGGCGTTCTGGGACAGGGAGTGCATTATATGTTGCTGCACTAAGTTAAAAGCTAAAAAAAAAAAAAAATGTTGTTCGTGGTGGATGAAAGCCACTACGTTTTGGTGATGGAATATGTGGGGCATTTCTAGAAGCGGCAAACAAGTGAGAATAAGAGAGTAGGGCAGCCGATAACTTGGCTAAAGTTGGGGGGGGGGGGGGGGGGGGGGGGAGGGGGGAAGGCGTCTATTACGGGGCGTATTTAGAGCAGAGGTTAGAAGAAGTGGGTATATTGTTTGGATTCATACATTTGGACATGGAAATGGTGTAAAATAGAAGAACAAAATGATGGATGGAAGGGAGAAAACAAACATAACGTCAATGGCAATTTTTTTTTTTAAAAAAAATATATATTACCTACTTCTTTGTTATTAAATGCTTGATGTTGAAATTTGGAGTCTAGATTCTTCAAAAGAAATAAAGAAACTCAAAATGTAATCCACCCAAGCCAAAGATGAGAGAGAGCCGAGAGAGTGCCTTTTTGTTTCAATTGTTGCAAATTGAATGAAAATGGTATAACACTTGGTTTATATACCTGGGCACAAAGTGTAATTTTAAATTGTCTTAGGAGGTCCTCAAACAATTTAAAATTAATCTTGGAAAAGAGCATTTAGTCAAGTCCCTGGTTTTTATGGTTAATCATAATTAGCCCAATTTAATCCTATTAATTATTCTAACTCTTTAGAATAAAACCAATGCACTTTTGTCCTATTTATGATCTAATTCAATAATAATATTTAATAAATCCTTATTACCCTTGGTTAGTGCTAGGACTATAAACGAGCCGAGCCAGCTCTGCTCGGCTCAATAAAAGCTCATTTAGAGCTCAGCTCGATAAGGCTCGGTTCGACTCGACTCGAACTCGGTTCATTAATCGAGTCGAGTTCGAACACGATAAAGCTCGGCTTATGGGCTGGCGAGCTTGGCTCGCTTGTGGGCTCGCGAGCCTGGCTCAGCTCGGCTCGATTAAGCACTGTACACTTAATAGGGTATTTTGGTGATTTTTTAAACTATTAGGTATAACTGATATTTTTCAGTGAAAAAAGTTTAAAAAATGATAGTTCCCCCCCCCCCCCCCCCCCCCCAAAGTGCAAATTTGAAATAACACGATACACCAAAACAGAGTGTCAATTACTCAATTTTAGTTCCCCATCCTAGTTGCCCTAAATCCCAAATCGCAATCAAAGACCCCTAAATCCCAAATCGCGAACCAGACACTCTAAAATCGGTAATCTCCTAGGAATGTTATTTGTATATATTCAGAACTGTTTTTTTGATTTTGTAAGGTAATAGACATTTTGTAATGTTCAAAACTATCATGGTTAATTCAACATTGGATATAAATATGAAATGCTGTACGCAGGCGGATTGCTGTAAAAAAAGGGAACTTGGCTCGATCAAACCCGGATAAATGGTGGTTTGATCGAGCCTTATCGAGCTCGAGCTAGACAAGGCTCGCGAGCTCGATATCGAACCGGCTTGCAAGCCGGCTCGAGCTCGACTCGAGCTCGAGTCTCAATTTTGAGGCTCGCCAGGCTCGAGCTCGACACTGTTGTAAACAAGCCGAGCTCAATAAGCCAAAAGCTCGACTCGGCTCGGCTCGTTTACACCCCTAGTTAGTGCTAGCTATCCATGGACAGTCATTTCTCACCAATACATTATTTCAGATGCAACTGTTTACATCCGAACATCATTAATTCGATCAATTATGTGTATTACTCTCTCTTCTTAAGCTTGGTTTTATATGTGACCATTTTGGTTCACTATGATCTAGTCGTGGGCCCAATATCAGATTCTGATATGTTTCATTATAACTCTTTATAATCGAAACTCCCACTGATTATGGTAGACGTCTAGCAATATTCCATAACCCCTAAACCATAATAAAGTGTAAACTCCAATGAACCTATTCTAATCATACGTACCGTGTAGTAAAACCCCTTCGTTATCTAATCCCGATTAAGAATGGTTCATGGTATGTCAAAACCCTTAACTTAATCTTTAATCAAATTGTTAATCGATACAATGGAACGCGTCAAAATGAAACTACTTTTCATCTGACATTCATTATACTCTGGCTAGAGATTTCCTTTTTCCAATGTTTATTGACATTCATCTGGGAACTTGAGATTGGACTATTTTGAATTAATAAATCCCATCTTGACTATCACTTGTCCTTGCACATGAATAACATATGACCAAACCGACTTATTACACAAGACATGACTAGTCTCATGCTTATACACCATATGAACTATATGCATCCTATGTTGAATTCAACCGTGATGTCTCAGGTCTAAGGATCAGTGATACACTAGCACGATCCTACGATGCATCATTGACCACGTCCATGTGATTCATTGTAATCGGTCGTTTTCGATAAATAGTTCACTAACCGTTTATCCATGCTAATATCTTAGTGACATACCTCTTATAATCACCCACACTAATACCATCACATGATATTCAATAGAGACATTCAGCATGCCTACTATGCAATATTATTGCCCAATTAACATTACTTGTGTAGGGAATTCTTCGATAATCTGATCTTTTAAAGATCCGTGTCATCCGGACATTTCACATGCAATATTAATTATAATATAAATGAAGCAGAAATCAACATGTGAAATAAGAACACTTTCTTTTATTCATAATACATTTACAATATATAATGTCCTTAAACCGACAACACGATTGGTTCCTAGGGCATACACTAACAAAACTCCCACTTGCACTAGAGCCAATCGTTGTAGTATCTAATACCCATCTTCTCAAGATGATAGTCCAACTGCTTCTATGTCGTCGCTTTAGTGAGTGGGTCAACTACATTCTCTGTTGAAGGTGTTTTCTACACTAGAATTTCTCTTGCTCCAACAAATTCTCTCAAAATGTGATATTTACGTTGAATATATGACTTCTGGTGCGCTCTTGGCTCATTTGCCTGTGCAATAGCACCAGTATTGTCACAGTACAAGGTTATCAGATAAACCATTTTTGGAACCACACCAAGTTCAATCATGAACTTGCGCATCCAGAAAGCTTCCTTTGCTACTTCTTAAGCGGCAATGTATTCAGCTTCTGTATTGGAATCGACAGTAGTCGACTGTTTTGAACTCTTCCAACTGATTGCACCTCTATTGCATGTGAAAATGAACCTGAATGTAGACTTTCTATCATCCACATTTGATTGAAAATCAGAATGAGAGTATCCATCAATTTTCAACTCTGAACCTCCATAATTTAGTATTAGATCCTTAGTTCTTCTTAAGTACTTAAGGATCGTCTTAACAGCTGACCATTGTTTTTCCCCTGGGTCGGACTGATATCTGCTTGTAACACTCACAACATATGTAGTATCAAGCCTAGTACATAGCATAGAGTACATGAGACTACCTACGGCTGAAGCATAGGGTATCCCACGCATCAACTCACGCTCTTGATCAGTCTTTAGACTCATATCTTTTGAAAGATGATTCCGTGACTGCAAGGCAAAATTCCCCTTTTTGGAGTCTTGCATGCCAAACTGTTTCAACATCTTTTCTATGTACATCTTCTAGGATAAGCCTATTAATCCTTTCGTTCTATCTCTATAGATACGAATTCCTACGATGTAGGTCGCTTCTCCTAAGTCTTTCATGGAGAAAGTTCCGGATAACCACAACTTAACTTCAATCATCATCCCAATGTCATTTCCCATCAATAGTATGTCATCTACATGCAGTATGAGAAATATGATTACATGATCCTTTGTCCATTTATAAACACAGGGTTCATCCAGATTCTTTATAAAACCAAATGTTTTGATTATTTCATCAAACCGGATGTTCCAGCTTCTTGAAGCTTGTTTTAACCTGAAAATGGATTTATGCAACTTGCACACTATATTTCTTTTAGAATTGGATACAAAACCTACAGGTTATTGCATGTAGATATTTTCCTCAATAAATCCATTGAGGAATGTTGTTTTGACATCCATCTTCCATATCTCATAATCATAATGTGCAGCTATGGCTAGCATAATTTTGATTGATTTAAGCATAGTGACTGGTGAGAAAGTTTCCTCATAATCCAACCCTTGTTTTTTAGTATAACCTGTCGCAACCAATCTTGCTTTGTAGGTCTCTACCTTTCCATCTTTGCCAATCTTTCTCTTGAAGATCCATTTACATCTAATAGGAACTATTCCTTCTAGAGGATCAATGAGAGTCCATACTTGATTAGCATACATGGATTCTATCTCAGAATTCATAACTTCTAGCCATTTTCCAGAATCGATATCTAATATCGCTTCTTGATAACTTCTAGGATCATCCCCATGACTGACTTCTCCAATCATGATAGATTCAAAAATCTCTTCATGAAGTAACCCGTATCTTTTCAGAAGTCGAGATACTCTATATCACAAACTGAAACTATTTCAGGTATTAAGGTTTCCTGAAAGGGACCACCCATTTGAGTATTTTCGGTCTGAGGCTCCTCGGACTCTTCTTGGAGCACAATTTTTCTTCCGCGCCACTCTCTTCTAAGAACTCTTTCTCAAGAAAGTGTGCATTCCTACTAATTGAAATTCGTTGATCAGTGTGGAAGTAATAATAATATCCCAAACTATTTTTGGGATACCTTATAAACCGACCTTTTTAAGATCTAACGTCCAACTTATCTGTCTTGACAATCTTGACATAAGCTAGACAACCCCAAATTCTCATATATTTGAGACTATGAGGTAAACCATACCACATCTCATATGGTGTCATCTCAATAGATTTAGATGGTACCCTATTCAGAATATGCACAGCGGATTCAAGGGCAAATCCCCATAGTGACGTTGGCAAGTCCATAAAACTTACCATCGACCGTACCATATCTAATAAAGTACGGTTTCTCCTTTCAGACACACCATTATGTTGCGGCGTATATGGAGGAGTCAACTGGGATATTATACCATTCTCCTTTACAAAATCTCGAAATTTTGTACTTAAGTATTCACCACCACGATCTGATTGTAAAGACTTAATACTCTTTCCGGTTTGTTTCTCTACTTCATTTTTAAACTCTTTAAACTTTTCAAAGGATTCAGATTTGTATTTCATTAAATACAAATACCCGTACCTAGAATAATCGTCAGTAAGGGTAATGAAGTATTGAAAACCTCCTCGAGCCATTTCATTAAATGGTCCGCATACATCTGAATGTATAACCTCTAATAATTCTTTGGATCTTTCCCCTTTACCCTTAAAGGGTGATTTGGTCATTTTTCCTTAAAGACATGATTTTCAAGTTGGATAGGGTTCTGAACCCAATAGGCTTAAAAGCCCATTTGCTTCTAACCTGATTATCCTTTTATCTCCTATATGACTTTAATTGATGATGCCAAAGTAATTTTGGATTAATTTTATTTTGAGATCTCTTATTTGTAATGGTATTAATTATGTCATAATCATTCATTACCAAAACATACAAACCATTTGTATTAATTGTTTTGCCAGCTCATTCATTTCCAAAATAAATTAGACATTCATTTCCATTAAATTGTATTGTGTAACCAGATTTACATAAAACAGAAATAGAAATGAGGTTTCTAGTTGCTTTGGCAAAATGCAAAGTTCTGTACAAATACAAAATATTTCCTGATGGCAATGTCAAATGGCAAGTCCCTACTACCTTGGACGCAACTTTTGCTCCATTTGCCATCTTCAAAATGACTTCACCTTTTAACAGTGCAGAACTATTCCGCAAGGCCTGCAATGAAAAACAAATGTGAGATGTAGCAGCTGAATCTAATATCCAGGAATGATCATTTGAACTAACAGTTAATTCAAATTCTATAACATAAGAATGGAACATGTTAGAAACGATCCATTGAGGCAGAGGAAAACAAAAATTAATAACAACACAGATCGTTCCATAGAACCAAGATCAAGGCACAAATTTACAATTTATATCAAAACAAGAATCCATAGAAAATTAGTTTAGAGTTTAAGAAATCATACGCACGTTTGGAGGCTCCTCTAACTTTGTCTCTGAATGTATTTTGCTACTGACCCAAGTGTAGGATCGAATAGATGTAGTCCACACGAAGATAATCGCAAGGAACTAAAGAGGGATTTGCTAGATCCTCTTTAGTCTTAAGAAACAAAAAGGAAAAATCAAAGAATACTTTGATTCTAAGCAAAAAGCAATCTGGCGTGGGAGAGTGTTTTGGGGCTGCAGATTTTGCTTTTCAATGAATGAATGAATTAATGAAAAATCTATTTCTCTCTCAATTAAACTTTTTCTTTTATAGTGAAAGTTTAATTGCCCTATTCCCCTATGGAATAGGCTTGGGCCCCAACCCAAACACCCCTTGTTTCCAAACACTCCCATTCAGATATTTTTAATTTTGTTTATCATTATCTCAATTAAAATCAAATAATAAATATTTAATATATATTAACATGTAACAATAATGATAATTTATTTAAATATATGCAAGCACATATTTAAACGTAATTTCAATTATTTAATTTTTCTAACAAATTAAATAAAAGGCTACGACCTCAGCAAATTTAATTGCACTATGAAATTACCAAAATACCCTTTCACCTAAAAAGACGAAAGCACCATTCTTTCTTCCTGAGTCTTAAATTATTTTCTATGTGTGTGACCCATAGGCTCCTCATCATATCGGTAGTGTGTAGTATCGCGATTAATACCAATTAATCGTCTCACCAAACACAGACCAAGATTGGTGTAAAACCCCTCCCTAGCCGGGTATTTCCTAAGTATCCCTTGGCCATTGAGAACCTAGAAAACACACGCCTAGGAAAGAAGTTTATTTTAAAATCCTATTTAATAGGAAAGAAGTTTATTTTAAAATCCTATTTAAAGAATAAACTTGTAGTTTAAAACATATATTTAGATATATGTGTTTAATTTTTTTTTCTTAACTATAATAAGTTCATTGTATAATAAAAAAGTATAGTTTCCTTTCTTGGAGTAAATTATGAAATCCATAGTAATACTTACTAGAACATACACACTTTTATAAAATTTACTAGCAATTTGATTTCCTTTATTAACACAAACAATATATATTCCATTATAACGTGGACATAGTTACTACATTATGAGATATAAACATAATTACTACACTAAATATGTAACAACTACTGAAAACTAGTACCATGCATGCATAATAACAATATAAAATTGGGCCCCAAAAATTTCTTTTCATTAGAAATCATATGTCTTTTATACACAAAGATTACTGTTTACAAAAATGCATTTTAAAAGACAACACAGGGGAAAACAGTGTAGCTATTCCTCTTCGCTTGCCGACGCCCCTCCAACTGCGTCATCACCTAGAACCTGCATCCACAAAGGAAAATAACTGGGTGAGCACAAAATAATGCTCAGTAAGTAAAACTCTCTATCTGTCTGTCCCCGTAAGAATAACTCTTAATTCTTTCCTTATACTATTTCTGATTCTATCTCTGTTTCTACTAAACATCATGGCCTCATCTTACCGGAGGTACGGCCGGATGGCGTTCACACAGCACCATCTCGCTCTCTATGGCTATCGGGTGGAATTCACAAAGTACCAACCCGTTCTTAGTGACTACCGAGTGAGGATCACAAAGCACCAACTCGATTCTTCCTAACTATCGGGTGGAGATACTAGGCACCTACCCGTTCCTCATGGATTTTTGGTAACGTTCACCAGCATTTACCCGTCTCTAGTCACTATCGGGTGATGATCACAAAGCATCAACCCGCTTCTACTAACCGTTGGATGATGATCACAAAGCATTCAACCCACTTATCTAATAACTATCGGTAGTGATCACAAAGCATCTACCCCATTTCATTACTCATTGGGTGACGGTCACAAAGCATCGACCCATCTCTAAGGGCTATCGGGTGATGATCACAAAGCATCAATCCGATCTCATAACGGTCGGGTGATGATCACAAAGCATACTCCAACATTACTACTCTTTAAATCATTCTATTGTAGCATTTTTCAATGCTTCTACCTTAGAGTAATTGTAATACTAAGCTCTTACTCATAGAGTATTTGTACAACAAAGTTTCCTACTCTTTCTTAGGTCACTTTTTTATGTACAATTAGTGCCTATGGAGGTTCAATTCCCAATCACTTATGAGATGCCAACATGCAATGTTGCAGGAATTAAGGTTCACTATCACACTCAAACTCTATAGGATTTCATCAACAACTCATGTGCCGATAAAACTCTATTATAGCCATGATTCTAAAACTTTTCTTAACCATCCAAATGGGGAAAAAACCCTACAAAGCCATGAAAACCTGTCAAACAAGACACTTCCAAAAAGGGTTCCATAACACCCCTTCAATTCATCTCAACTACCTTGCAAACAACAACCATTTCTCATATTTGCAAGGTGTAAACATCACAAGCATAGAAATCTTATTTAAACTCCATACATGGCATATCACATTTATATTACATACACATCACATTCTCATCAAAACCCAACAAGAAAAACAAAATCTCAACTTAGGTTGGGTTTTACTTACCTGTTATGGAGGGACTTCACAAATTCTTCCTTCACTTGTTTAGCTTGACTTTCCCTCTAATCTTAACCAAAAGAATGAAAACCCTCAAACTTCAATTGGGTTAAAACCCCAAATCACACCACTTAAGTAGAGATTCTTACCTTAGGAAGCCTTAGGTTGTTTTCTACCTCAAATCACTTACAAACCCCTTGGAAATCCTTGATCAAAAGGAAGAGATTGAGAGGAAGAAGAATGAAGAGTTGCGTTTGAGAAGAGAAATGAGGGGTTTGTTAATTCAATTCCTTTTAAGAAATTTAAACCAAAGCATTCCATTTTGCCTTACTCTTCTTTGGGATTCCATCTATATCTTTGCTTCATTACAAACTCACCCCATAACAACACATTCTCCATGAAAAATCCTTACAATTAACTCCCACTTTTCCTGCTAATTAGGGGTAGAAAGGTCAAATTGCCTTAGGGAAGAAAATATCTAAAACTCAATCAACATTTTATTCGGGCTGTGCGCGGCGAAGAAACTTCTGTCGCCGCGGCGAAACTGTCCAGAGAGTTCCCCTGGTTTCAACACATCTCGCCGCGGCGAAGATTTTCGCCCCGGCGAAGCTTGGTATACACAACTTCTTCTATTTAGCCAAATTAGGGAAACATTCAATACAACTTTCAATCAAACAATATTACCAAAACCAATTCAAATAAGAGCGGAAGAGGAAACAATAACTCGTACCTCAAGTGGGGCGGTACAAAATACTAGCAAAACCATTCAAAAGTCATAATTAAAACATCCCATCATGATCATAGCGTCCCTCGGAATCCTCTCCCAGCTTCATGCCTTAATTCGTACCTGCAAAACATTTTTTAACATTTGTGGGGTGGCGCATCGCTCAGTAAGGAATTGGCATTTATAAACTATTAAGGTTCATTATACAAGTATATACTTAGGACCTACCTACCTACAAAACATGACCTTCATTCTTTGACATAACAAGTTCATAAAACATACTACACTTTGGACTTTTCCATAAACATAAGTCATAACATAACCATACATAA
Organism: Pistacia vera; assembly: GCF_008641045.1. Taxonomy (NCBI): domain Eukaryota; kingdom Viridiplantae; phylum Streptophyta; class Magnoliopsida; order Sapindales; family Anacardiaceae; genus Pistacia; species Pistacia vera. The sequence continues at coordinate 99,541 of NW_022195050.1, read as the reverse complement.
TATAACATAGAAACTAAATGATTATGAAATATTCATGTACATGGCATGCTTATTTGTTTTGTCTTTATACTTGACGATTTCATTAGTCTTTGTTATCCGATCGGATTCATTGAACCATTACCTTGTTCTTGGTCGTCACCTCAAAGGACTCATGGTTTCCATAAGAATTCCATTCCTCTGATCTGGGTTTATACCTCAAGAGACTCATGGAATCATTCTTAACATTTTATAAATTTTCAATAGACAACTAAATAAGCTATATGCATTACCATTATGAATGCCAACATATGGACTAACATCTCCCATGCTCAATCATACTATATTTCCTACAAACTTCTTAAATAATTCTTTCAATTTCTCATACAATACAAGGAATTTCGGTATTAATTTTATTCAGGGGTTTATTAAAATAGAAACAAAGGGGATTTCCATTAAGAAGTTGGATGCCATATAGTTCGTCACTTTTCAAGAAATTTTTACCTTATCTTCCAGTTCGAATTGGTTCTCAAATTTTAGGTCTGTTTCTCAAATTTTTAACACTTCAAGAATCAACTCAATCGGACTTCTATATCAGTTATGACTGATTCCGTGAAGCATGACAGTAAAGCTAAAAGGTAAATCCGAATTCTTATCATTTCAACCATGTCACCTTCATTTGCACATTCAAATCATTTGCCATATCATTCTAAGGATAAAAGGCCATAAAAACCTCCCTTTTTAAAAACCAAAAAGTGCCCAAACGTCGTCCAACTACAAATCTCTAATTGGCATAATCATCCTCCATATGCACACATACCACATCAAACCACCCATTTAAACAATTCATAATCAAAACATAGCATCACACTCATATTACATAAATAAATGTAAGTTTCATAAAACCTAGGTGTTATCAATTGTAGTCATAAGGAGATTTTTTCCTTACCTTAGTATTCAAAGCACAAAGGTACTCCCTTGGCTCTAAGTTTCACCTTTCTACCTACCACACTAAAACATTATTAATTTCTCTTTTAACTAAAAAATTCAGAAAAAATAGGGTTTTGAAACTCACCTTTAACCTGAAATTGAAGTTCTTTAAGGGTGGATGGTGATCTCCTTTGAAAATCAACTGAAATCCTAAGAAAATTTGAGAATAAAAGCTTGGATTAGGGGCTTTATGGTGGATTTGAGAGTGAGAAGAAGATGATATATTGGGGGATACAAGGCCGACTACTCTCTCTTAAAACCTTGTAAATATTCATTCAATTTTATCCTAATGTGATTGGTCAATAAAAGTTAGACATAGTGTCATTTGGCATAAATTTCATATAAGGGCGTTTTGGTCATTCCACCACAAGATAAAGAAGCACTCATTTAATGCCATTTGACTTCTTTAAAATACTTAACAATTAAGCAATCCCATTAGGTAAATGACTAACTTACCTTAGTGCATTTTATGGATATATTCCATATGAATTTGTATGAAAAGACCATTATACCCTTGGTTACCGTTACGTCATTTAACCATATCAATCACTTATGACCATTCTACCTCATTTCTCTTCAATGACATCATTCCTTAACATTTATAATGGCCACAATCTCGAAATACATGTAAATTGACCATTTTACCCTTCCATTCAAGAAAAGAAAATTACTTGAAAAGGTAAATTTCAGACCTTAGTGCATCGAAATAATAACGCCGGGTTACAATTGGCCCCTAGCAAGGCATCATGGCCACTCGAAGATTCAGATTCAGCAAGGTAGCAACTGTACGATATGGGTACACGTACAATTGATCCTTTCATCATCTGTTATCTCGACAAAACCAAGGCATAGAATAGGGTCAACCTTCGGTTACTTCCGATACTGTGTATTCAGTTACTGAACCAAGACCTATATATAAACTAGATAGAGTAACAACTCAATCCCACTTGGGCCCAGTTTAGTGTCATTGCCATTTACTGAATTGCGCCGTGAGATAACTTTCCTGTACTCGGGATGATGAATCCTCTGTCTATCCACCATAGTCTTGATACATTTCTTGATGTAGCCAATCACCATGTATTGATAGTTCTGAATAGAACTGCGTTAGGCTAGCGTCTAACTCACCAACTGGTGCACAAGGGCTGATGATCTCAAGTCTAAGGATCATGCACCACCATTGTTAGACGATTTGTTCCATAAAACATAGGGTTACATCCATAGGATCTCTGGTGGTCAGTCCAGTGAACTTGCTACAGCAAGCACCATGTGTTACACCGGTTGTCACCAAACAACCTTGACAAGTGAGATCAGTCATTACCTTGACAGGGTCGTTCAACACTACGATAGCCTTACCATATTATCGTTGCCCTTACTTCAGAATAATACTAAAGCTATGGACGTTTCTAGAATAGTCACCATATGTGCTCATAGGGTTCTCACTATCAAGATTTGAAACACTTGATACCCTTGTCACGGTTACCATTCTAAAGAAATATATAATACATACAATAATGATTATGCGATATAATATAAAATCTTTATGATCAATGAACATTATTACAAAGAGTCAATTCTACCATAATGATTGACTCTAGGGCATACTATAACAATCTCCCACTTGCACTACAGCCAATCATTCATGTATTTAATACTAAATAATCTCAAGTGCCTTTCAAGCTTCTGCTGCGACAGAGGCTTTGTCAGTGGACTGTGAGATCATCGTCAGTAGCACTTTACTAATCTGCATGTCTTTCCTCTCAACTATCTTTTGATGAAATGGAATCATCGAGGATGTGTCTAGCTTCTGATAAGACCGTGGTTCCCTAGCTTGAGCAATGCTCCATTGTTGTCACAATAGATGTCTATAGGATCAACAATTGTGGGAACACACCAAGTTCAGTAACAAACTTCTTAATCCAGACTGTCCTTGCCGCATCTAACAATGCAATATACTCAGCCTCCATGTAGAGTCCGTCAGTGTTTTACTGGAGCTCTTCCAGCTCACGCACTGCCATTGAGACAAAAACAAACCCTAATTGCGATCGATAATCATCTTTGTCCGTTTGGAAACTAGCATCATTGTATCTTTACTTGAGCTCACCTTCCCCATAAACCAAGAAAAATATCCTTAGTCCTTTTCAGGTACTTAAGAATATTCTGACAGCCATCCAGTGATGCTCACGTAGATCCGATTGATATCTACTACAAGGTCAAAGCACATGAGACATCAATCCGAGTACATAGCATATCATACATGATGGATCCAATTGGATGTGCATATGGGATCCTTTCATCCTATCTCTCTCATCTTGTGTTATGGACAATTCCTTAGAGAGATAAACACCATGTGACATCAGAAGAATCTCTTCTGGATTCTTGCATACTAATCTTTTCAGTACCTGTTCATATATGCACTCTGACTTAGGCCAAGAAACTACACGATCTATCACGAAGATCTTTATTCAAGGATGTAGGCTGTTCCCTAAGTCTTCATGGAGAAGCACTTGGATAACCAAGTCTTTACGACTGCAAGTTGGTATATCATTCCGATTAGAAGTATGTCATGACATACAACACTAGGAATACTACTGCATCCTACTCACTTCTTTGTAAACAAAGGGCTCATCTTCGTTCTTGAAAAACCGAATTCTTTTACGACTTCATAAAAATGAATGTTCAGCTCCTTGAAGCTTGCTTGAGTCCATAAATGGATCTTTGCAACTTGCATACCCTATCAGCTTGCCCATCAAGAAGAAACCATCAGGCTATGTCATATACACATCTTCCTCAAGGTTTTTCGTCAAGAAAGATGTTTTGAATCCATTTGCCAAATTCATAGTCATGATATGCAGCAATGTAAGCATAATCCGGATGGATTTAATCATGGCAACCGGCAAAAGGTTTCTTCATAGTCAAGTCATGAATTTGTTTGAAACCTTTGGCAACCATCGTGCTTTATAAGTATGCACTTGCCATCCATGTTATTCTTTTCTTGAAGACCCATTTACCCTAGGGTTTACCCTTTAGGTGGTTCCACCAGAGACCACACTTGGTTTTGGTACATGGAGTCCATCTCAGATTTCATGGCTTCAAGCCATTTAACGGAATCTGGATTCGATATAGTCTTTGTAGGTTCTGGGTTCATCGTCTTGTAGACTAGTACATCACCATGTTGAGTCACGAGATAAACGTATCTCTCGCACTCATGGAGTGCTCTCCAATCTAGTAGCTCCTGTGCTACCTAAGGTGGTTCACTTTGATCCACAATTGTGGAGTAACTCTTTTGATGCTCAAACACTTCCTGTGATCCATCCTGTCCTTCGTCAGTTATTTGTGTTCTAGAACTTCAGAGTTCTACTTTTCTCCACTCAGTATCTTCTTAGAAAAAATTCTTTTTAGGAAGACACCAGAAGAGCAACAAAATTTGCGCTTTTCAGTACCTGGTCAATATATGCACTCTGACTTAGGCCAAGCAACCTATGCGATCTATCACGATAGATCTTTATTCCAAGGATGTAGGCTGCTTCCCCTAAGTCTTTCATGGAGAAGCACTTGGATAACCAAGTCTTTACCGACTACAAGTTTGGTATATCATTCCCGATTAGAAGTATGTCATTGACATACAACACTAGGAATACTATTGCACTCCTACTCACTTTCTTGTGAACATAGGGCTCATCTTCGTTCTTGATAAAACCGAATTCTTTTACGACTTCATAAAAACGAATGTTCCAGCTCTTTGAAGCTTGCTTGAGTCCATAAATGGATCTTTGCAACTTGCATACCCTATCAGCTTGCCCATCAAGAACGAAACCATCAGGCTATGTCATATACTCATACTCCTCAAGGTTTCTGTCCAGGAAAGATGTTTTGACATCCATTTGCCAAATCTCATAGTCATGATATGCAACAATCGTAAGCATAATCCAGATGGATTTAATCATGGCAACCGGTGAAAAGGTTTCTTCATAGTCAATGCCATGAATTTGTTTGAAACCTTTGGCAACCAGTCGTGCTTTATAAGTATACACCTTGCCATCCATGCCAGTCTTCTTCTTGAAGACCCATTTACACCCTATGGGTTTTACCCCTTCAGGTGGTTCCACCAGAGACCACACTTGGTTATGGTACATGGAGTCCATCTCAGATTTCATGGCTTCAAGCCATTTAACGGAATCTGGATCCGATATAGCGTCTTTGTAGGTTCTGTGCTCATCGTCTTGGTAAACTAGTACATCACCATGTTGAGTCACGAGATAACCGTATCTCTCGAGCTCATGGTGTACTCTCCCAAATCTACGTAGCTCTTGTGCTACCTAAGGTGGTTCACTTTGATCCACAGCTTGTGGAGTAACCTCCTCATGATGCTCAACCACTTCCTGTGGCATATCATCCCATCCTTCATCTAGTATATTTTGTGGTTCTAGAACTTCATCGAGTTCTACTTTTCTCCCACTAGTACTTCTTAGAAAATATTCCTTTTATAGGAAGACACCAGAACGAGCAACAAAAATTTTGTGCTCTTCTGGGTGGTAGAAGTAGTATCTTTTGGTCTCCTTTGGATAGCCCACTGATATACATTTACAGGATTTTGGGCCCAGCTTGTTCAAATTCAATTTCTTAACATAAGCTTCGCAACCCCAAATCCTTAGATAAGACAAGTTGGGCTTTCGCCCACTTCATAGTTCATATGAAGTCTTATCTACAGACTTTGACGGCACATGGTTTGAAATGTGAGTCGCAATTTCTAGGGCATAACCCCAAAACGATGCAGGTAAATCACTAAAACTCATCATGGACCTAACCATGTCAAGTAAGGTCCTATTCCTTCTTTCTAACACTCCATTGTGTTGGGGTGTATACGGAGGGGTAAGCTGTGATACTATCCCACATTCCTTTAGGTATGTTTAGCTCAACTTGCCAAAGTTGGCATAGTTGTCATTTTGAGATTATCCTTATTGTCTTCCTTAAGAACATATTATTATGAAACAATTCCATAAAGAAGATTATTTACACTCAAGGACAATAATCCATTAGTAAACTAATACTCTCATTTGTCCTAAGTGGACACAGAAATAAAATTTCTAGAAACTGAAGAAAAATCATAATAATCCACTAGTTCTAAGAAACAAGCCAATCGGCTAAATCAGACGATAAGATCTTACAACAAATGCAGTGCGACTTGCTTCATTTTCAACTGGTAGGTCCACCTCTCCCTCGGCTAGCAATCTACTCTGCCGTAGTCCCTACACATCTGTCAAATGTGAGAACCACATCTTATGTTAATAACCCAAGATGTTAACGGGATAAGTTGATCTAAAAAACTTACCTGACAAAGAAGTAATATTCTTCTTACCTCTTGCTAGAAAGGTCTTGCAATGTTTCCTCCAATGGCTAGGATTCCCATAGTGAGGACAAACAACTTTCCTTTCTGTAACAGTTCTTTCCAATGACTTCTGAGCCCTTTCCTTTTCACTTGAGCTGGCTTCAACCAACGTCAATGTTTCTAACATTTTCATGCCTGACTCAGTAGCCTTTAACAAATCTAGAAGCTTGGAAAAGTTGTTCTTCTTATCTTCCTCAATGAAGTCATAGACAAATTGAGAAAAATAATCTGGCAAAGACTGTAATATTAGGTTTATCGTTAAACCTTCATTAAGTCCACATCCCAAAATCTCAAGCTTGTTCATATACTCGGTCAACTTGAGTATATGATCGCCAATTTTGGTACCCTCTTCCATCCTACATTTGAATAACGACCGAGACACCATATGCTTCTCATTTCTCTGAAGAAAATGAAGAATAGAAGCTAAATCCATTTTCTGGCACCGCTGTCGCAGTAATGGTGCCATTGATGCAAGCACAATGTATCTAGTCATTTTTGCTTTTGCATATGTGTATGCTTCACATATATATATCCAGTCTCATGGATAGAACTATCAGTAGGCTTTGGTGATAGAGCTTGCTCAATGGTGTATAATATATCGCTTGACTGAAGTAAATTGTTTATACTTCCATACCAGTCAATGAAATTTTCACCATTCCATTTTTCTCCCAGTTCCATGATTTGTCGCAATGATGTTGGGATCATTTTGCTCAATTTTAAATGAATCTACAAGTGCAGAATAAGTAACCGTTATTGCCATGTTCATTATTATTTAATATGGTCTTTTATTAAATGAAGCTCCCACTATTTTACTCAACTCAATAGCCTTCACTATTAACTCGGGAAAGCCCGTTGACTTTCCTAGTGGACCGAGATCCCATCCTGCCCATTTCAAACCTTTGCTTTGACGAACAAGCCAAAATGAGTTGATTAGGTAGGCCAACAAACTTAATCCACATTAGTTGATAGCTCCTGCTATCAACCTCAAATGTGAAGAAGCCAACAAGCCAATCACACAATCCAATGGCTCCAACAATTGTCCTCAAGTGTGATTCTCAATATCAGTAGAGTGGGCACTACATGCCACCACGTACACACAATATGTGTACTTCTCTACTATGCCTATGATGCATTTATCAACCTTCGCTTTTGTGAACAAGCAAAACCGTCATTTTAAGTCGACCTATCACCATTAAGGAAAACTCCAATGCATTTTAACCTCCCACTGGTAGAAGTGTACCCTTCGCTTTGGCAAACAAGCAAAACCGTCATTTTAAGTCGACCTATCACCATTAAGGAAAACTCCAATGCATTTTAACCTCCCACTGGTAGAAGTGTACCCTTCGCTTTGGCGAATAAGGTTTCGAAAAATAGTTGTTTGATTAAAACCATGGTGATGGAAAGCTTACGTGACTTAATATACTTTAATTAAGGGTTTGTTATTTAAAGTCTCACCAAATTATTATCTTTGTTAGAATGACATTGTTTGGCATGTTATTAAACATTCAACCTTATCATGCATTCTAAACAAAATATTAAAATGTTCTGGTACATGGCCCAACTAAAACCGATTTTCTCGAGCCTAGAAGAATCGGTGGGTCACCTAGGGGTCCTGTAATAAAATCTTTAGTCTTCAAGTATAATTGTCTCTTCATTGATCCATCTTCAAGTACATTACAAAACACCATTCTAAATTTACAACAATAATAATTATACAAAAATTCTTTACATCAATAAATTTAGAAACCTCGATTTACATTCGAGAGGAATGAGATGAGAAGAGAATGTACATCAAGAAGAGGAGAAAGGCAAGACACGCAGGCCCTATTTAATAAATTACAACCATACATACCTAAAATTTTAAAACATTCACCATAGGTCTAAGGCTCATGTACTGCTCACCATGCAATATACAAACAAGTACATAGCATACATTTCAAAAACAATCAATTTTTGAAATTAGTGGGTTAATTTAATTACCCCCTGATAATTTGTAGATCTGCAATTTGGTCTAAAAGTTTTGAAAATTTACAATCTAGCCCCTATGCACTCGGAAGTGCGCTCGCTGTGGAAAAGAGTTAGATTGCCGCAGCGTGCAGTGATTAACTTGACATTCATGCTCAACGTGCGATCGCCGTAGCGATGGGTTATATCGCCGCGGTGAGCGCTGATTTCGTACAGCTTCGTCCTAAGGACGATCGCCACGGCGATGGTTTATATCGTCGCGGCAAGCGCTGATTTGCAATCAGCGTGAAAGCCAAACATGCACACCCGGCAATGGGTTATCTCGCCGCAGCGAGCATACACTGATTTGTAGCTCTGGATCAGTTCATCCAGTCACCAAAAATACACCAAACGGATTTTGTAATCAATCATAAACACTAATTTCAACAAAAATCCATCACCCAATATACCAAACTTGCATATCATCAACAAATTAAAATGAATAGATTTACTGATTTCTTAAAACATGCTTTTAAGGTAGATTTTATTTAGATTTTTTAAGGCAACATATTATCAATCAAATACATGTAATCAACCATCCACATAAAACTGTAAAATCTGGTACCCTAGGCTCTGATACCACTGTTAGGAAATGATCCATTGAGGCAGCAGAAAACAAAAATTAATAACAACATGGATCGTTCCATAGAACCAAGATCAGGGCACAAATTTATAGTTTATAAAAACTAGAATTTGCAGAAAAATAGTTTAGAGTTTAAGAAATCATACGCACGTTTGGAGGCTCTTCCAACTTTGTCTCTGAACATATTTTGCTACCAACCCAAGTGTAGGATCGAACCGATATAGTCCACATGAAGATAATCGCAGGGAACTAAAGAAGGATTTGCTAGATCCTCTTTAGTCTTAAGAACAAATAAGAAATGAAATGTATTTGATTTTCAATCAAAAACCAAGTCTAGTGTGGGAGAGTATTTTGGGGCTGGAGGTTTTTGTTTTTTCAATGAATGAATGAATTATAAATTTGACTTATTCACAAAGAAACCTTTTTCTTTTATAGTGCAAGTTTAATTGCCTTATTCCCTTATGGAATATGCTTGGGCTCCAACTCAAACACCCCATATTTCCAAACACCAATTAGATATTTTAATATTAGTTCATCATTATCTCAACTAAAATCAATTAATATATTAACATTTAACAATAATGATAAACTTATTTAAATATATGTGAACACATATTTAAACGTAATCTCACATATTTAATTTTTTCTAACGAATTAAATAAAGGCTACGACCTCAGCAAATTTAATTCCACTGTGAAATTACCAAAATACCCTTTTACCTAAAAAGATGAAATCACCCTTCTTACTTCCTGAGTCTTAAATTATCTTCTATATGTGTGACCCATAGGCTCCTCATCATACCGGTAGTGTATAGTATTGTGATTAACACCAATTAATCGTCTCACTATACACAAACCAAGATTGGCCCCTAGCAAGGCATCATGGCCACCCGATAGATTCGGATTCAGTAAAGTATCTACCTGTCAACGATATGGTTACCGTACAATTCGATCCTATCATCATCTGTTATCTCGACGAGACCGAGGCATAGAAATAGTGTCAACCTTCAACTACTTTTGATATTGTGTATTCAGTTATTGGACCAATGACCTGCATTATAGAGCAACAACTCAATCCCACTGTGGCCATAGTTTTAGTATCATTACCATTTACTGAATTGCACCGTGAGATAACTTCTCCCATATCCGGGAGTGATGAATCCTCTGTCTATCCACCATAGTCTTGATACACTTCTTGATGCAACCAATCACCATTGTATTGATAGCTTTGAAAAGAACTGCGTTAGGCTAGTGTCAAACTACACCAATCGGTGCACAAGACGCTCTGGTGATCTCAAGTCTAAGGATCACATGCACCACCATTCGTTAGAGGATTTGTTCCATAGACACTGGGGTTACCATCCATATGGAATCCTTTAGTGGGTTAATCCAGTGAACTTGCTGCGGTGTATTCGCTTACAGCAAGCACCCATGTGTTGCACCAGGTTGTCACCAAACAACTTTGACAAGTGAGATCAGTCACTGCCTTTCGACAGGGTCGTTCAATACTATGATAGCCTTACCGTATTATATGTGCCCTTACTTCAGAGTAATACTGGGGCTATGGACATTTCTAGAATGGCCACCTTATTTGCTCATAAGGTTCTCACTATCAAGATTTGAAACACTTGATACCCTCGTCACGGTTCTACCATTCTAAGGACATATATCAATACATACAATGGTGATTTACGTGATATAGAATAAAAAGCCTTTTATTGATCAATGAACATTATTACAAAGAGTCCATTCTACAATGATTGATTGGCTCTAGGGCACCTACTCTAACAACAGCAAGCACCTATGTGTTGCACTAGATTGTCACCAAACAACCTTGACAAGTGAGATTAGTCACTGCCTTTCGACAGGGTCGTTCAACACTTCGATAGCCTGTAATGCTTTCTTTCTAGCTAGTATACTCGGAACAAACTTCTCTCTCTCTCCTTTTTTTTTTTTTTTTTTTTTTTTTTTTTTTTTTTTTTGTTTTTATTACACTTCTTAGGTAAAATTTTTGATTGAATACCTTTAATATTCTCACTTATTTATATTTTCTCTTTAACATATAGGGCTTTTTCATGCTCTATGAATATATATGCATGTAAGAGTTTCATGCTATAATTCTTTCTAAATTTACATATTTAAATGCAATTATGCATTATGGTGCCAACATGTCATTCTCTACCATCTACAAACACTCCCAAGGTAACACATAATCATACTCTACATGCACTTCTCCTGTGCATTTCATCAAACAATTCATTGTCACAAATCAACACTAATTTGGCTACACTTCTATCTCTATTTTAGGCCACCAAACTTGAATAACTCCTCCATAATTAAATCCAAATCTGCCTAAAATACATGCTTCAAATTTTCACTTCAACCTTCCAAATCTCAACCAAACATTCATCAAGTATCACATACACCAACCCAACTTCTCATGGATAGATTCTAATTTTATTCAACACCAAATCCATCAACAATTCCACATAAACATATATATATGCACAAAGAAAATTCTCTACACAACATAACTTAAATCACACTTAGGTGGGATTTACTTACCTTTGATATGAGCAAATTCAACCCTTTAAGAATCTCCTTGATCAACTCTTTCCTCTTAAATCCTATGAGCAAAAACCATCAAAATCACACTTTAAAAGCTAATTCACTTCTTAGTGCAAGGATCTTACCTTAGAAGCTTAAGATTGAAAATCTACTAAAAAACACCCAAAACTTTTGAATTTCCTTTGAAGAAGAATTAAGGATTTGAGAGAATATGGAGGTGAAGTGGCGTGCATATTGGTAAGAGTGGCTAGGTTTCACTCTTCAATTTGATATACATAAAAATTATATATAGTTTCCCATTTTGTGGCCCTGCACTTTCTTTAAAATTTCATCTATGTCCCTTAGTCAATTACCATAATGCCCTCATTTTTATTGCATTCTCCATGAAATTCTATCTCTTTTCACTCCCCACAATTTCAACTAATTTTGAGTGAAAAGACCATTTTACCCTTAATTTAAGGCATTTTCTTCACATTTTCCTTAAAATAACCTTAGCAAAAATCAACCTCGGACTTGATCGCTTAAAAACGAACAATTGCTTAAGCGAGAAAGTAAATTGCTTAAGCGATCGTGCATCTGGGTAGGTATTGATTCTGCCTTGTGCATGATCACTTAAACAACCGAGGGTAAAAGTGAAGCATCGTTTAAGTGATCTTGATTCTTGCTTGTATGTGATCGCTTAAGCGACGGTACCATATCGCTTAAGCGACTAAGGCTAAATACACAATATCGCTTAAGCGAGAAATGAAATCTCTTAAGCGATCTAGTGTATTCGGATTATTTTTATTGCCTTTCACAAGATCGCTTAAGCGATTAACACTATCGCTTAAGTGATGAAAGCTTATCAACACTGGATCGCTTAAGTGATGATAGAATCGCTTAAGCGATTCCTTTTTTTTTTTTTTTTTTTTTTTTTTGGAATAGGTTGTCCCATATAAAGTGACGTTAATGTGAACTTTGGACGTTCACAACATCACATGATTATTAACGTTAATGTTAAGCGACATCAGTTAGCAACACTTATTAAGGCCAATTAAGAAGGATTATTTGCAACCTAATTCCATCAACACATATTAAGGTTACAACCATATGATATATGGATGAATGTCATAGCGCACTAGCATGACACGTTCGTAGAAACATACCTGATTTCATAAATATGGATGATGTATTTGAGAATGATTAGACTGAAATAAGCTTCAATTTTGATTGTACGATTAGTTCAGTGGACCATGATCTGTCTTGTGTCAATTGATTTGATTATTTATATCACTTAATCATTTTTTTTTTCAAAATTATATTTTAATTAAATTAGTTCTTTTATGTCTATACTTAAACATGGTACATAAACATGGAAAATAAATATTAAAGTATAGAATATTTTTAAAGTATCAAAGTAAATTACCTTTAATCGCTTAGGCGATATATGGTGTCACTTAAGCAATCCCGTCTATTTAGCCTTGGTCGCTTAAGCGATATATGGTTTCACTTAAAAGATCCTGTCTATTTAGCCTTAGTCGCTTAAGCAATAATAAATTGCTTACGTGATCTTGTCAAAGGCAGAATAAAGGTCATCCGACTACAGTGGATTGCTTAAGCGATCATAGGTCTCTCTTAAGTGATCTAGTATGTTCAGACTTAGTTGCTTAAGCGATTACGTACAAGCAAGGATCAGGATCACTTAAGTGATGCTTCACTTTTACCCTTGGTTGTTTAAGTGATCATGTACAAGGCAGAATCAATATTTTCCCAAATGCACAATCGCTTCAGCGATTGTTCACTTTTACCCTTGGTCACTTAAGCGATTTAGGATCGCTTAAGCGATCAAGTCCGAGGCAGAATCAAGATCTTCCCAGATGCACAATCACTTAAGCGATTTATGGTCTCGCTTAAGCGAATCTTCGCTTTTACCCTTGGTTGCTTAAGCAATTTGGGATTGCTTAAGCGATTTATGGTCTCGCTTAAGTGAATCTTCGCTTTTACCCTTGGTCACTTAAGCAATCAAGTCCAGGGCAGAATCAAGATCTGCCAGATGCACGATCACTTAATCAATCTAAGATCTCGTTTAAGCGATTCTTCACTTTTACCCTTGGTCGCTTAAGCAATTCTTCACTTTTGGCCTTGGTCACTTAAGCGATTCTTGATCGTTTAAGTGACCAAGGCCATTTTTCTTCTTATCTCGCCGATCTTTTGATATTGTGCACGTTTAAGTGATAAATTATATTCTGTATTGTGGCTTAGCTTTATATTCAATCATAACCATCCATATTTGTGAAATGAGGTATGTTTCTACTAACGTGCCACACTCATGACTAATTCAGTAAATTGATTGATTGATTGATTGTCTTGATACGACAATGATGTTGATAATATTTATTTTGCTTGTCTTGCTTCTTTGGGCAGCTATCAGTGTTGTACAGAGATAATATGCGAAATTTTACTAATTTAAACCTTTTTTAAAATTGATGAAAATGAAAAATAATTAATTTGATTTAATATGTTATAAAGGATGATTTATTTAAGGTAACAATAAAAATTAAAACATAAAAAATTGAAACCAACAACTCTTCAACGGTTGGCCTTGGCAATTCTCTCGATTTCATCCTTCTTCTTGATGACATAGCTGGAAATACAGGGATATAAAATCAGTTTAATGGACCACAAAAGAGAAACATAATAACTTAATCAGATCGCTTAAGCGATCTTCGGTCGCTTAAGCAATCTGCTTGTCAGATCTGCATATAAGAAAATATTGCTAAAGCCGACACCGTCATACATAAAGCCAACGTTGCCGGGGCGAAGACTATTCTTTGCCCCGGCGAAGATTGCAACTCCAAAATCCGCTAAGTCTTTATCAATTACAGGGTAAACACTCAACCAAACCCAAAACATAAACTCAACCAAAGGCCAACCAAACAACATGAATAAGATACAACCTCATTTAGGGGCAATTCAGTAAACCTTGAGGCCATAACATAAATAATGGTTATGTATCTCAAATGGGGCGTTACACGACCAATCCTCGTGGGAATGATACTCACTCATCATTATATTACTTGTGCGATTAGTATACTTGCTGCATATTGCATGTTGTAGTAGACACGCATTAGTAAATAGTGGCAATCCTCTTCTTTATAGAGCTGTGCCTATCGAATATTATGCACAACTAATCACTGTCAAGCACTATCGTATGTAATTGCTGAAAAAACCAAGTCACGACTTGTCGTTCTCAAAGTCAGCCACACACCATGCAACAGGATATGTGTGATTCTCGTTGTCCAGTGCAATGGCCACCAACAATGTACCTCTATACTTTCTCATAAAAAAGAAACGATCAATAGCCAACACCTTTCTCATGTTTACAAAACCTTTTATAGCAGAATCGTGAGCAATAAAAAAATATTTAAACCTCATATTCTTGTCCCACTTCAAAGCCGTCTTGCTACCTTGGTTTGTCAACTCAAGCATATAACGGTACGCTTCTAATATCGCGTACTGATAATCCAAGGATTATACTGTTTTATTTAGGCTTTTAGGCCAGATTTTAGATACTTCTTAGTTCATTTATGCCCGAATTACTACTTAATTCTTTACATTTTGTGTTTCTGGCCAAAATGGACACTTTGAGCAAATAATGAGCGAATTGGAGTTTTTGGACTCAAAAGTAAGCGGATCTCAGAAGTTGGGAGAGTTCTGAAGCAGAGTGAAGCACTATGAAGCTTGTTCCCATGGGAGAGCATCGAAGATTCAAGCAAAGAAGCAAGCGGAGGGCAATTCTATAATTTCAGAATTCTTCATAAAGGTTCGCCGTGGCAAAAACTGTTAAGCACGAGATTCATTTTTACCTCGTCGCCGCGGCGAAACTCTTTCTTCGTCGTAGCGAAGTCTGCAAATTTTAGTTTTTCCAAAACACACAGTTTTATTTTAGGAAAGTTTTAGGTCTTTGGGCGAGGTTTAAAAGAAAAACTTTGCCATTTTCGTAGGAGGTGGTCCAGTTTTCGTTTGTTCTAATTGAGTTTTGGATAAGATTTGATTTTTAGAGAGAAGATTTGGGCTTGAATCTTGTGGATTCTTCAACTAGGAGAGATCTCAACTCTTTTCTCTGCATTTTAATATGTTGAACATTTTGTTTACTATTTTTCTTGCTGTGTATTTTGATTTAGTTATGAACTAACTCATTTTGGGTTAGGGTTTTGATTAAGTTCGGATTTCTATCGATCAATGAATTGATTATTGCCATTTCCATATTCTATTGCATAGATTATGTGGTTATTCTGTTTTTAATGGAATTTATTTGATGAATATGATGAGATTGAGAAATGAATCATATTGAGCTTCTTGGGTAATCACCATTGTTGTATTAAATGCTAGAGATAGATTTGAGAATCAATGAAATCAATCTAGGATTCCCTTAGCTTAATGAACTTGGACTTATTATTCTTCAATTTGTTGGGTGCGGAAGTTTAATAGGGAAAACTAGGAATTCATAGCCTGGGAAGGCATGTTTAACAACTTAGAGAATTTGATTTACAATTTGTGCATGTGAGTGTGGAATTAACATAGTCCGTAGAATTCATCCATAGAGTCCGAATGAAGTCAAAACCCTACCCGTTTGTTTAATTGATATTACCCTTGTTTTTAATCCTTGCTTTCATAATTTAGTTTTTAGCACTTGGCATATTTTGTTTTAGGTTTAGTTTAATTCTCTCCCATTAATCCAAACAAATTCGATTGCTCCAACTTGAAAAAACACTTACGAAAATTAGTGCTTAGCAACCAATCCTCGTGGGAACAATACTCACTCATCACTTTATTACTTTGTGCGACTAGTGCACTTGCTATTTTTGCATGTTGTAGTAATAACGCATCAAGTTTTTTGCACCATTGCCGGGGATTGAGTTTTGTGTTAACATTAAATTTTTCTTGTGTTAGCTAGATTGGAGCTTTATTTTTGCTTAATTGTTGTTTGTTTAATTTTTGTTATTCTTTTAGGTTGGTTTGTGATCTTACTTTTTCTATTTTTCTGTGTAGTTTATGCGAAGAGCAAGACATCAACTAGTGGTTCTTGTTGATCTAGAGATTGAAAGAAGCACTCGAAGACTTAACAGAGAAAGAAGAGAAAAAGAGGCTATAGTGGAACCAGAAGTCATAGTTGTAGAGATGGCATAAATAAGAACATTAAGGGATTTTCAGTTCCCTCAATTGATGGCAGTGGGTCGAGTATAACTAGACCAGTAGTGCAAGCCAACAACTTTGAGATAAAGCCGGCAATCATCCAAATGATCCAGCAGTCAGTACAGTTCAGGGGAATTTGAAGGAAGATCCAAATCTACACATTGCCAATTTTTTGGAGATTTGTGATACTTTCAAACGGAGTGTCAGATGATGCCATCAGATTGAGACTATTCCTGTTTTCATTGAAGGATAAAGCTAAGGGATGGTTAATGACATTACCAACAGGAATGATTACAACGTGGAACGATTTAGCATAGAAGTTCCTGACCAAATTCTTTCCTCTAGCAAAATCGGCAAAGCGGAAAAATGATATCACATCGTTTCTACAGAAAGAGTCGGAATCATTGTATGAGGCTCAGGAGAGATACAAAGAATTACTAAGGAGGTGTCCACATCATGGGTTGCTAGTTTGGATGCAAGTCCAAACATTTTATGATGGATTGATGGTGAATGTGCAAACTAAGGTGGATGCAGCATTGGGAGGAGCACTGCAAAATAAGACTCCAGAAGAAGCTCACAAGTTGCTTGAAGTTCTGGCAAGCAATAATTATCAAAGACCTAATGAGAGGGTGCAGCCGAAGAAATCTATAGGTCTTCATGAAATTGATGCATATACAGCCATTTCAGCCCAATTGACAGCACTTCAGAAACAGTTGGGAAGTATGCAGGTAAATTCCATTCAAGCACCTCAACTAACTTGTGAATTTTGTGCAGGTAATCACATGAGCAGTGAATGTCAAGTGGGGAACACGTTTACTTTAGCATCTTCATCGGAGCAGGTTAACTACTTGGCAGGAAATCAACGGCAACCGAACAATTCGTACTCTAACACATATAATCCTGGTTGGAAGAATCATCCGAACCTATGTTGGGGCAATCAGAATCAATAGAATCAGCAGAACAGTCAATGGAACCAAAGAGCATTGCCAAACAATCAAACAGGGGCGAACAATCAACCAGGAGAGCAAAAAGTGACAAAATTAGAGGACATGTTTGGAAAGTTTATGCAAGAGACCACAGGTTTTATGAATGAGACGAGGACGAATTTCAGAAATCAAGGGGCGTCCATTTGGAACTTGGAGGTACAGGTGGGGCAATTGGTTGAAAAGCTAAATGAGAGACCACAAGGGTCCCTACCAAGCAACACAGTGACTAACCCACAAGAGCAAGTGAACGCAATAACTTTGAGAAGTGGGACAGTCTTGGAAGAGGTGGAACAATCAAGGAAAGAAAGAAGCCCACCAAAAGAAAAGGAAGATTCTGATGAAGAAGTAGACGAAGAGATAATTGTTGAAGAGGAGCCAACCAGTTCTAGGAAAGATGAACAAAAGTGGGAAGAAAGGCAAAGGCAAAAGAAAGAAAAATTGCCATTTCCTGAGATACCACCAAAATTGGCACATCACACACCTCCGGTGCCTTTTCCTCACAGGCTCATAAAAGAAAAACAACATAAGCAGTTCATTAAATTTCTTGATGTATTTAAAAAATTGCACATTAACATTCCTTTTGCAAATGCATTACAACAGATGCCGAGCTACGCAAAATTTCCCAAGGAGATTTTATCAAACAAAAAGAAGTTAGAAGATGAGGAAACGGTGATGCTCATGGAGGAGTGCAGCGCCATTCTCCAAAAGAAGCTACCCCCGAAACTCAAAGATTCAGGGAGTTTTACTATTCCTTGTGTTATAGGAGACATCACTTTTGATAGAGTTTTATGTGATTTAGGTGCAAGCATAAATCTTATGCCTTTTTTTGTTTTCAGGAAATTAGGAATTGGTGAAGTGAAGCCAACAACAATATGCTTGCAGCTTGCAGATAGATCTATAAAGCATCCTAGGGGCATTATTGAAGATGTGTTGGTCAAAGTGGACAAATTTATTTTTTTGGCTGATTTCTTTGTGTTTGATATGGAAGAAGATAAAGAGATTCCTCTCATCCTGAGACGACCATTTCTGGCAACCGAAGAGCTTTGATTGATGTTCAAGAGGGGAAGTTGATCATGAGGATGCAAGATGAGGAAGTGACATTCAATGTCCTTGAGTCTTTGAAAGCTCCACTGAAGCAAGAGTCATGTTTCAAAATTGATTCAGTGGGTCAGTCAACAATTGAAACTTCCTAACTTAACGATCCTAATTCGTCAATTAAAGGATGCACGGTCAAGTCAAGGTGATTCAATGAGGAGGACCACAACCCAGAGAATTTTACACCATTCCAAGATGGGCCACAACTAAGCATGTATCCTCACAAGGGATGGATTCCTCCGCTCAAAAAGGGTGAAGAAAAATCAAGAAAACGGAAGCTGTTGGTAAGAATGTTCAAGCCATGAAAGGAATGACCAAGGAATGGAAATGGGTGGCTAAGCTCTCAACAAAGGCCCCATGTGACAAAAATCATCAACAAGTGAAGTTTCGTGCAAAGACAATGCTTGGGAGTTGATGTATTTGGATAGTCCGGATTGACACGAGAACTTGAGAAAGTCGAGCTTTCCGACTATAAACAAGCGCTCATTGGGAGGCAACCCAAGTGTTTCTAATTGATGTTGTTTATTTATTGTTTTGAAGTTGTTTAGTTTTCTTATGATTTTGAGATGAAGTTTAATTTGAGTGTTTTTGGGTGTTTCAAGTGAATTATCGAATCAAGGCGAAAAATGAAATTCTTCCAGTTTTTGTTGCGACGAAGCACATTTTGCAAAAATTGGAAGTCGAAAAGTCCTAGACTTCACCACGGCGAAGTAATTTTTTCTTTGAGGCGATGAGCCTCTGTATTTTTCCACCGCAGCAAAGAATTTTGTTTCGCCGCGGCGAAGCAAATTGGGCGAAATTCACTAAGGAAAATTCACCGTGGCGAAGCTTGTTCTTTGCCGAGGCGATGAGCTTCTGTAAGGCATCGACTGGGTTTAAAATCTAGGGTTTTTGAATTGAAGCTCGTTCTTCGCCGCGGTGAAACCTACTTTTTATAAATACGCATCATGACTTTTCATTTTTTGCAACGCATTTCAAACACAACCGAGAGAAAACCTTTTCCATCTTCGATCCAGAGCCTTCCTAGTGATTTCTCAGCAAAGTTTCTCACTCCTTGACCTTTTTAAACACCAAAACAACCCGTTCTAACAAAGATCTTTGCGAAAAATTGAAGAAAATTGTGGATTCAAGAATTTGAGGATTTTGCAATCTAGGCTGATTTTGGCTAATTTGGTGGTGAATACTCCCTAGTTTTGATAAGATTTCAAGTTCCCTAAGCTTTTAATTGCACAATTTCAAGTTTAGAGTTGGAGATCTGAAAATTTTGATTGTTGATTGAGTTGTGGATTGGTAGTGTTTTTGTGCTTTGATTTTGTTTGAGGAAGTGTAGATTGTGAATTGTGTGGTGTTGAGGAGTTTGGGTTTCGAATTTTGGAGTGTTTGGTTGAGTTGGAAGAAGAGTAATTTTGGGGGTCTAGGTGCAAATTTTGGAAGTGTTGTTTTTATTGCATGATTGATTGTGGTTGTCGTAGGGTGCTTAGAGTTGAATTATTGTGTTGAATTGTTGAGTTGATTGGTAGTTTGGGAAAAAAATGCCACTAAAAATGTTATCCAAAGGGAAAGGGAAAGGAAAAGGAAGAAAAGTGGACAACCGATTTGTGAATGACGAGGCTCGAAAATAATATGAAGGGACAATCCAAAGGAAAGATAAAGGATTTATTTCTGAGCGTGGATTGACTGTGAGCTAGGCTAAGCATTGGAGTCGAGGGAGACGTTGGGAATTGTTTATGAGTGAACCTGCACATGCGGCCATAGAGCTGATAGTGTGAGAGTTTTATGCCAACCTCCCGGAGTGTGAATCTGGTGCTGTGTTTGTGAGGGGTACTGATGTGGCATTTAATGTGAAGGTCATCAATGATTTTTATAACCTGCCTAAGATTAACCGTAATGATTATGAGGATTTTAGGAAGACACAGTTTGAGGATGATATTATTCTTTTGGTCATTACAAAACCGGATACCACTTGGGAGATTTCAAAAAAAAAAAAAAAAAGGTAGGAAGAGCATCAAGGGAACTAATTTGACACTGGTGGCTCGGTTGTGGCAGCACTTTATTTGTGTGAGGATGATGCCGGAGACGCACTATAGTATGGTGACTTATGAGAATGCATTATTGCTCTATTCTATTGCCATAAGAAAGAGTTAGTCAGTGAATTTTTCTAACATAGTGGCCACCATAGTTTTTCAATTGTTTTTCAGAATTTGGTGATGAAAAAGCCAATGACCGAGTGTGCATGCTGTTGAGTGGAACTTCAACTTCACGGATTAATTAGGGAACCATCTCGTACCTTTGTAGATTTCTATTTTTCTATTCTTAAATTGCGCATAATGTGACATTGGGGACAATGTCATCTTTAGTTTGGGGGTAGGAAAAATTTCAAATTTTTTATCTGTGTTTATTTTATTTTCATGTTTTGTTTTGTATGCCAATGATGAATTGTATAAATCGATGATGAGAATAGGGTTATTGGGATTTTATTGTTGAAAAATGTTAAGCATTGCTTCAAGTTTATGTTGATTGACTGAATTTTGATTGAGGTTTGTTGAGTGGTTCAACCACCATTTTCATTTATTCTGGCATGCTTAGATTTATTTTATGTGGTTAGGTAAAGTTTTGATAATGTTGGTGGACTCTAGAACCTAGTAGAGAAATGCTTGAGGTGAAATTCTAGGAATAGACATTGTTGAGGAAATGATTTAGGCATTTTTCAGAACGTTTGAGCCTTTCCAGCCGACACATGAATGAAGCTTTCCCTAGTCATCCATTTGAGCCTTATGAGATCATCATTGCTTTATTTTCCTTGCAAACCAAAAATTGTCCAATCCAATTACCCTAAACACTTTAATATACCCTTTAGGAGAATCTTGGACCTAATGCAAACACAAAGAAAAGAGTTGTGTGAATGAACTAAAAGAATAGTTTGGGGGTTTTGAGAAGGGCAAGAAGAATAAGAGAGGTAATTAACCTCAATTTGAGATTGTTGTTATTTCCCAAAAAAAAAACAAAAAAAAAAATTTCGAGAATTGCATTACAATAGCAAAAATAAGAATTTTTCATGGTTGAAGGTTGTTAAATGGTTGACATTTTGAGTGATGGTTGAGAAAGCAAGTGGGAGTTGGATTAAGTCTTAGTGTTAGGAAGTGGGAGTTGGATTAAGTCTTAGTGTTTGCTTTAAGGAAACCAAGTTCTCTTGTTTGTTTATCCTTTGCTTTCCTTTGGAGCCCACTACCCGAGCCTAATGTTAAAAGCTTGGAAAGACCTTTTGATTTTTAGCGATGTCTAATCCTCATTAGTGGAGAGTAGTTCGATATTTAGGCTTATGGAGTCTGCCGCCATTTGATAAACTTTGCATGTCTGCATAAAATAACCCGGGAAGTCGGAAGATGGATTGAAGTGGGGATCAACTACTCGGGGGACCAATAGAGAAAGATAGTCGATGCAACTTATAACTTCTTGGAGTGTTGAACATTTTTCTAGTAATAATTTTTCAACAACCTTTGAGACTTGTATAAATTCTAGGCAATTCGTATGTTGAGTTGAGTCTAATTTTTGTTTGCTCATTTCCAGTTTTGTTGTGTTGTGTTTTCTTTCTTTGAGTTTTGTACTTGATGCTCGGGGACGAGCATGTCTTTAGTTTGGGGGTATTTGACAATCCGAGGATTATACTATTTTATTTAGGCTTTTAGGCCAAATTTTAGATACTTCTTAGTTCATTTATGCCCGAATTACTACTTAATTCTTTACATTTTGTGTTTCAGGCCAAAATGGACATTTTGAGCAAATAATGAGCGAATTGGAGTTTTTGGACTCAGAAGTAAGCGGATCTCAGAAGTTGGGAGAGTTCTGAAGTAGAGTGCAGCACTATAAGCTTGTTCCCATGGGAGAGCATCGAAGATCGAAGATTCAAGCAAAGAAGCAAGCGGAGGGCAATTATGTAATTTTAGAATTCTTCATGAAGGTTCGCCGCAACGAAAACTGTTAAGCACGAGATTCATTTTTACCTCGTCGCCGCGGCGAAACTCTTTCTTCGTCGCGGCGAAGTCTGCGAATTTTAGTTTTTCCAAAATGCACAGTTTTATTTTAGGAAAGTTTTAGGTCTTTGGGCGAGGTATAAAAGAAAAACTTGACCATTTTCGTAGGAGGTGGTCCATTTTTCGTTTGTTCTCATTGAGTTTTGGATAAGATTTGATTTTTAGAGAGAAGATTTGGGCTTGAATCTTGTGGATTCTTCAACTAGGAGAGATCTCTATTCTTTTCTCTGCATTTTAATATGTTGAAGATTTTGTTTATTGTTTTTCTTGCTGTGTGTTTTGATTTAGTTATGAACTAACCCATTTTGGGTTAGGGTTTTGATTAAGTTTGGATTTCTATCGGTCAATGAATTGATTATTGCCATTTCCATATTCTATTGCATAGATTGTGTGGTTATTCTATTTTAAATGGAATTTATTGGATGAATATGATGAGATTGAGAAATGAATCATATTGAGCTTCTTTGTGTATCACCATTGTTGTATTAAATGCTAGAGATAGATTGAGAATCAATGAATCAATCTAGGATTCCCTTAGCTTAATGAACTTGGACTTATTATCTTCAATTTGTTGGTGCGGAAGTTTAATAGGAAAAACTAGATTCATAGCCTGGGAAGGCAGTTTCAACTTAGAGAATTTGATTTACATTTGTGCATGTGAGTGTGGAATTCACATAGTCCGTAAATGATGAGAATGCAAAATATCATATTACCCCCTTAATGTCAGTCTTTTATACTTATTTGCTACCTAATGTACTCATTATTATTCTATTTGATTTAGGATGCAAATGGAGGCATTAATTGCAAAACGGAACTATTAAGTGAATTCGGAGTTTCAACGTCGTTTCGTAATCTGGACATAACTCTCTCATCCAAGCTCAGATTGAGATGATTCAAAATTTTGTGGCACTAACAAAGAGATCTACACTTTAATGTTTTGAGTTTGGAGGATACTCTCGCATCAAGGTTGTAATCGGGCTTGAAGTTGAGGCACCTGCACTGCCGACGTTCTGGAACATTCTGCCTTGTCATGAAATTCAAATAGGCAATTTATTATAGGACGTTTTGAAGACCTATTGCACACAAATTATAGTTGGAAACACCATTTTCCTATTTTGTATTAAGACTTTATTTTATTTTCAATACTACCAGATTGGATAGTTATTTTGGGATTTTAGAATATTTTTAGGAGATTTAGATTGAGTAGAATTAAAATTCGAATTGGATATGGAGAGAGGGAGATCAATTAGGGATAACACATATCACACACGCCTCTCTCTTCTCTCTTGGGGGGGAAGGGGAATTTTGTTTTTCTGGAATTTTTCTTCTTCGTTTTCTTTTGAACTTTTCCTCTGTAATTTCGTGATGGCCATGAGTGGCTGATTTTTTAACTTGGTCGAAGGAAACATCTCGGAATTAATAAACTGTGAGATCAATCTAGTTTGTATTGAATGTTCTTCTGTGCTCTTTTCATGATTGTTGCGTTTAATTACTAGGAGGCCTACTAGTTTATTAGTTGCTGCAATCTACTGCTAAGTTAGATATCAAATCCATAATTGTTTGATTCCTCTAACTTGTGAAGCAATTAGGGTTAATAATGCTGCGTCAGGAATTAGTAATTCTTAAGAAGAACACTCGACTAAATTAAATGCAACCGCTTGAGTTGTGTTGTTTAGCTTCATCGATCTCTCTAGGTCTTAAGGCTGCCATTAGATATCTTTAGCACTTGTCTAGGGTCGTTTAGTAGTAAGGTTAATTAGATCGTTTGTTTCTTAATTATTTAACTAAGGAGAATAGGGAAATAGTTCAACGGTGAATTAGGGTATGAATTGATTTATTTTTGTATCGATGATCAGTTTGTAGATTCCGATGGTGATGTTGACCTGACCAAGGTTTGTTATTTTGATTGTTGATTAATTTGAATTGTTGTTTTCCTGAAATTGTTTTCTGTTTTTACTCAACCCCCCAGCCTTGTTCACATAACAATAATTTGGCTAGACACTTGTAACAACTACTGAAACTAGTACCATGCATGCATAATAACAATATAAATTGGGCCCCAAAATTTCTTTTCATTGAAATCATATGTCTTTTATACACAAAGATTACTGTTTACAAAAATGCATTTTAAAAGACAACACAGGGGAAAACAGTGTAGCTATTCCTCTTCGCTTGCCGACGCCCCTCCGACTGCGTCATCACCTAGAACCTGCATCCACAAAGGAAAATAACGGGGTGAGCACAAATAATGCTCAGTAAGTAAAACTCTCTACTGTCTGTCCCCGTAAGATAACTCTTATTCTTTCCTTCTACTATTTCTGATTCTATCTCTGTTTTCTACAACATCATGACCTCATCTTACCGGAGGTATCGCGGATGGCGTTCACACAGCACCATCTCGCTCTCTATGGCTATCGGGTGGAATTCACAAAGTACCAACCCGTTCTTAGTGCCTACCGAGTAGGATCACAAAGCACCAACTCGATTCTTTCTAACTACGGGTGGAGATCACCTAGCACCTACCCGTTCCTCATGAATTTGGGTGACGTTCACCAAGCATTTACCCGTCTCTAGTCACTATCGGGTGATGATCCCAAAGCATCAACCCGCTTCTACTAACCGTTGGATGATGATCACAAAGCTCAACCCACTTATCTATAACTAATCGGATAGTGATCACAAAGCTCTACCCATTTCTATTACTCATTGGGTGACGGTCACAAAGCATCGACCCATCTCTAAGGGCTATTCGGGTGATGATCACAAAGCATCAATCCGATTCTCATAACGGTCGGGTGATGATCACAAAGCATCATCCCACTTTACGCTCTTCTAATTCATTCTATTGTAGCATTTTTCAATGCTCTCTACCCTTAGTAATTGTACACACTAAGCTCTCTACTCATAGAGCAATTGCATACACAATTTTCCTACACTTTCTTAGGTCACTTTTCTATGTACACTAGTGCCTATGGATGGTTCACTTCACCAATGC
Organism: Pistacia vera; assembly: GCF_008641045.1. NCBI lineage: Eukaryota > Viridiplantae > Streptophyta > Magnoliopsida > Sapindales > Anacardiaceae > Pistacia > Pistacia vera. Next base: position 73,753 of record NW_022195050.1, on the reverse strand, counting down.
ACTTATGAGATGCCAACATGCAATGTTGCAAGAATTAAAGTTCATTACTCACACTCAAACCTCATTAGGCATTTCATCAAACAACTCATGTGCACTATAAAACTCATTATAGCAATGTTCTAAAACCTTTTCTCCACCATCCAAAATGGGGAAAAACCCTTCACAAGTCATAAAACCTGTCAAAGAAAGCACTTCCAAATAGGGTTCCATAACACCCCTTCAATTCCATCTCAAACTACCTTGCCAACCCAACAATTCATTTCTCAATTTGCAAGTGTAAACATTCACAAAGCATAGAAATCTCTATTAAGCTTTCACACATGGCATATTACATGTACAATCACATACATACATCATTTCTATCAAAACCCTAATCAAGAATTCATAAATCTCAACTTGGGTTGGGTTTTACTTACCTTGTTATGAGAACTTCACAAATTGTTCCTTTCACTTGTTTAGCTTGACTTTCCTCTACTCTTAACCAAAAGAATGAACCCTCAAACTTCAATATGGGTTAAAACTCCAAATCACAACAACTTAAGTAGAGATTCTTACCTTAGGAAGCCTTAGGTGCTTTTCTACCTCAAATCACTTCAAAAACCCCTTGGAAATCCTTGATCAAAGAGAAGAAAGTTGAGAGGAAGAAGAATGAAGAGTTGCGTTTGAGAGAAGAAATGAGGGGTTTGTTAATTCTAATTCCTTTTAATGAATTTAAACCAAAGCATTCCCATTTTGCCTTACTCTTCTTTGGGAATTCCATCTATATCCTTTGATTCATTACAAACTCACCCCCATATCAACACATTCTCCATGAAAATCCTTACAATTAACTCCCCACTTTCCCTGCTAATTAGGGGTAGAATGGTCAATTGCCCTTAGGAAGAAAATATCTAAACTCATCAACATTTTATTCGGGCTGTCGCCGCGGCGAAGAAACTTCTGTTGCCGCGCAAACTGTCCGAGAGTTTCTCCCTTGGTTTCAACATCTTCGCCGCGGCGAAGATTCTTCTTCGCCCCGGCGAAGCTTGGTATACGCAACTTCTTCTATTTTCAGCCAAATTCAGGGCAAACATTCAACCAACTTTCAATCAAACAATATTACCAAACCAATTTCAAATAAAAGCGGAAAGGAACAATACAACGTACCTCATGTGGGGCGTTACAACACTCTCCGTGGGATGTATCCGACTCACACTACTACGTGTATTAGGTTTTAATTCTGGTTGCCTACAATATCCGCCAGTAGATTCATGCATAGAGTCTGAATGAAGTCAAAACCCTACCGGTTTGTTTAAATTGATTTACCCTTGTTTTTAATCCTTGCTTTTATAATTAGTTATTACCACTTAGCATTTTTGTTTTAGTTTTAGTTTAATTCTCTCCCGTTAATCCAAACAAATTCGATTGCTCCAACTTGAAAAAACACTTAGGAAAATTAGTGCTTAGCACCCATCCTCGTGGGAACTACTTACTCATCGCTTTATTACTTTTTGGCACTAGTGCACTTGCTATTTTTGCATGTTGTAGTACAACGCATCACGTACCCGTGCTCCGGCATGTCTTGATGAGAATGCAAAATATCATATTTACCCCCTTAATGTTTAGTCTTTATACGATTTTTTGCCTAAATGTACTCATTATTATTCTATTTTGATTTAGGATGCAAATGGAAGCGTTAATTGCAAAATGGAACTATCAAGTGAATTCGGACAGTTTCGACGTTGTTTCGTATCTGGGCATAACTCTTTCATACAAGCTCCGATTGAGATGATTCAAAACGCTGTGGAACGATAAGAATATCTACAACTTTAAAGTTTTGAGTTTAGAGAGATACTCACTTCATCAAGGTTCTAATCGAGCTTGAATTTGACGCATCTGTACTGGACGTCCTGGAGCATTCGGCCTTGTCATGCAAATCAATTGGGCAGTTTATTATTGGAAGATTTGAACACATGTGGCACGCAAGTTACAGCTCAGAATCACCACTTTCCTATTTTATTTTAGGACTTTATCTTATTTTCATAATTAGAAACAATTAGATTAATGTTATTTTAGGATATTAATATTTCTTTTAGGAGATTGAGGGGGATCAAACACTTGAATCTGGATTTTTGCTAGGGGATCAGATTAGGGTTTTTGAGGGGGACCACGCCTCTCTCTTCTCTCTTCTCTGGAATTTTTCTTTCTCTTTTGAGTTTTGATGATGGCCATGAGCGTAGAACTTTTGTAACTTGGTCGAAGAAACGAAGGCCTCGAATCATAAACTGTAGATCTAATATATTTTTCTTGGTGTTCAATTTTCGTGTTTGAGTATTGGATGTTTTTCTGTGCCTAATTTTATATTGTTTCGTTTAATTACTAGGGAGGCCTACTAGTTTATTAATTGTTGCAATCTACTGCTAAGTTAGATATCAAATTCGTAATTGTTTGATCCCTCTAACTTGTGAAGCAATTAGGGTTAATATTCGCTGCGTCGGAATTTGTAATCTTAAAGAACATTCAACTAAATTAAATACAACCGCTTGTGTTTGTGTTGTTTAGCTTTCATCGATTTCTCTAATTCTTAGGTTGCCACTAGATTAAATCTTGAGCGCTTGTCTAGGGTTGTTTAGTGGTAAGATTAATTAAGATCGCTTGTTTCTTGATTAATTACAATTAAGGAGAGATGAAATATTTCCAACGGTGAATATTCAGGTATGGATGTGATTTATTTTGCATCAATGATCATTTGTAAGATTCCGATGGTGGATGTTGACTGAGACCAAGTTTTTTTATTAATTGATCTCGATTTGAATTGTTTTTGTTATTTTTGCTAAGATTGTTTTTCTGTTTTACTCAAAACCCCCCAGCCTTGTTCACATCATCGAAATTTGGCTAGACACTCTTCGTGGGATCGACCCTTGCTTACCGTATTTACAGTTTAGTAGTTAGGTTAGGAAGGTTTTTAATCTTGGTTGCCTACGACAGCACACCATCACTCACAAAATCTTGTGCATGTTATCTCCCTTTCCAGCATTTCTAGTAACTAACAGCACATCCCAACTCTGTGTGCACCAGTCTCTGAATGTCTTTAGGAGATAGACCTTTCCCTTCAAATAACTAACTTTTGACAAGTTGTCCACTAACATCAGTGGAGGCTTGTCGATGTTCACCTGAAATATGTCCCAAACCACATGTGTGCTCATGGGTATATTTGCTAACAATAATTTTTTCAGACTCTGCCAGCCTTCAACAACAAACCCGCCACTTGCACTTTCGGTCACGACATGCAACCGTCACAACCGATGAATTAGACTTTTTGGTAATGAACTCAAAATTATCTCTCACAGCAACAAGTTTTAGCTTCCTCACCACTTCCTCTTTGTTGCAAATAAACACCCTATACGCAACTGTGATCAATCCGTAAAAACATGAGCTGATTCACTACTACCTACAATTGCCCCATCTGAACCTGCATAAAAGACCATAGTGTTCTCTTTCTCACAAACTACACCTTCTGCATAATCTATATGTAAAGGAATCTCTACATCTACGGGAACATGTACGGGATCCTCCTCCTCAACATTTTCATTCTGCTGCACATGACCAACCTCTTCTATAGTGTCCTCCTCACCACCTAAATCACCACCTACTCTTGATTTTTCAACTAAGAAATCAATGCCCTCATAGTTCAACTTAAAACCAACATTCTCTTTGCCAACTTCCTCGTTATCCCCTTCCTTTGAACCAACTTCCAACAGTTTATCTACAAAAGGAACCCTTAAAATCGGTCTCAAACCATTATCGCCCACATCAATCATATATAACTTCACACCTTCATCCAACTTTAATATAGCAGGAGATACCTTATAATGTTTAAGAACTCTACTTAAAACATACTTCACAACTATATCACTATGTGAGCAACTCAAATCACCTCTTCTAATTATTTCATCAATCAAGTCATCAAAACTAACCTCTGTGCTCACAGCAATTGGTATAACTTCTTTGCTTGCTCTTCCCAATCCACTTCCAACAACTTTCTTCCTCCACCCACTCACCAAAATATTCAACACCCAAAACAACTTGTCCCATGTCTAATAATAGCCAAATACCTACGATGCAAGAAAAAGAAAATATTATTAACTGATGTATTAAGGGTTGAAAAATTTTAAAAAGCATCTGCAAAGTCGTTTGAGCGATCTAGTGTATCGCTTACTAGATCGCTTAAGCGATATAATGGACCGTTTAAGTAATTAGGTATAAATAAGCCTGATGCCTTAAGTGATCTTCTGCCATTTACCTGATCGCTTAAGTGATCTACTGCCATAGTAGATCGCTTAAGCGATCTTCTGCCATTTACCTGATCGCTTAAGTGATTTGCTGCCATATACCAGACTTATAGCAGATCGCTTAAGCAATCTTCTGCCATATATCTGATTGCTTAAGCGATCTATGATCTGCTGCATTATACCAGACATACCAGATCGCTTAAGAGATACACCAGATTGCTTAAGTGATCTATCATATCCAGAACACATTTTCAGTCATCTCCACCTACAATCGGTGCTACCACCCCCAACCACCCATAATGCAAGAAAATATTCAACAAATTTCACTCCTTTCAACTTGCATTACATCAAACACAACCCAACAACCTAAACAACTAAATCAAAATCATAACCCAAACCCAATCTATCATTAAATCTTTGTAAATCAAAATATAAAATGGAAAGGGGAGATACACATACCTGGACAAAATGTTAGGAGGAGGAGGAGGAGGATCTGTGGTGGAGGAAGAAGATATTGTTAATGNCTGGGTGCCTACGACAGCACGCCAGTAGAATTCATCCATAGAGTCCGAATGAAGTCAAAACCCTACCCGTTTGTTTAAATTGATATTACCCTTGTTTTTAATCCTTGCTTTCATAATTTAGTTATTAGCACTTGGCATATTTTTTTTTAGTTTTAGTTTAATTCTCTCCCGTTAATCCAAACAAATTCGATTGCTCCAACTTGAAAAAACACTTAGGAAAATTAGTGCTTAGCAACCAATCCTCGTGGGAACGATACTCACTCATCACTTTATTACTTTGTGCGACTAGTGCACTTGCTATTTTTGCATGTTGTAGTAACAACGCATCACGTACCCGTGCTCCGGCATGTCCCTCACAAAATCTTATGCATGTTATCTCCCTTTCCAGCATTTCTAGTAACTAACAGCACATCCCAACCCTGTGTGCACCAGTCTCTGAATGTCTTTAGGAGATAGACCTTTCCCTTCAAATAACTGACTTTTGACAAGTTGTCCAATAACATCAGTGGAGGCTTGTCGATGTTGACCTGAAATATGTCCCAAACCACATGTGTGCTCACGGGTATATTTGCTAACAATAAATTTTTTAGACTTTGCCAACCTTCAATAATAAACCCGCCACTTCCACTTTCGGTCACGACATGCAACCGTCACAACCGATGAATTAGACTTTTTGGTAATGAACTCAAAATTACCTCTCACAGCAACAAGTTTTAGCTTCCTCACCACTTTCTCTTTGTTGCAAATAAATACCCTATGCGCAACTGTGATCTATTCGTAAAAACATGAGCTGATTCACTACTACCTACAATTGCCCCATCTGAACCAACATAAAAGACCATAGTGTTCTCTTTCTCACAAACTACACCTTCTGCATAATCTGTATTTAAAGGAATCTCTACATCTACGGGAACATGTATGGGGTCCTCCTCCTCAACATTTTCATTCTGCTGCACATGATCAATCTCTTCTATAGTGTCCTCCTCACCACCCAAATCAACGCCCACTCTTGATTTTTTAGCTAAGAAATCAATGCCCTCATAGTTCAAATTAAAACCAGCATTCTCTTTGCCAACTTCCTCGTTATCCCCTTCCTTTGAACCAACTTCCAACGGTTTATCTACAAAAGAAACCCTTAAAATCGGCCTCGAACTATTATCGCTCACATCAATCATATATAACTTCACACCTTCATCCGACTTTAATATAGCAGGAGGTACCTTATAATGTTCAGGAACTCTACTTAAAACATACTTCACAACTATATCACTACGTGAGCAACTCAAATCACCTCTTCTAATTATTTCATCAATCAACTCATCAAAACTAACCTCTGTGCTCACAGCAATTGGTATAACTTCTTTGCTCTTCCCAATCCACTTCCAGCAACTTTCTTCCTCCACCCACTTACCAAAATATTCAACACCCAAAACAACTTGTCCCATGTTTAATAATAGCCAAGTACCTATAATGCAAGAAAAAAGAAAATATTATTAACTGATGTATTAAGGGTTGAAAAATTTTAAAAAGCATCTGCAGAGTCGCTTGAGCAATCTAGTGGATCGCTTAAGTGATCTAGTATATCGCTTACTAGATCGCTTAAGTGATATAATGGATCGCTTAAGCGATCAGGTATAAATAAGCCTGATGCCTTAAGCGATCTTCTACCATTTACCTGATCGTTTAAGCGATCTGCTGCCATACACCAAACTTATAGCAGATCACTTAAGCGATCTTCTGCCATTTACCTGATTGCTTAAGTGATCTACTGCCATATACCAGACTTATAGCAGATCGCTTAAGCAATCTTCTGTCATATACCTGATCGCTTAAGCGATCTATGATCTGCTGCATTATACCAGACATACCAGATTGCTTAAGCGATACACCAGATTGCTTAAGCGATCCATCATATCCAGAACACATTTTCAGTCATCTCCACCTACAATCGGTGCTACCACCCCCAACCACCCACAATGCAAGAAAATATTCAACAAATTTCACTCCTTTCAACTTGCATTACATCAAACACAACCCAACAACCTAAACAACTAAATCAAAATCATAACCCAAACCCAATCCATCATTAAATCTTTGTAAATCAAAATATAAAATGGAAAGGGGAGATACACATACCTGGACAAAATGTTAGGAGGAGGAGGAGGAGGATCTGTGGTGGAGGAAGAAGATATTGTTAATGGTGGGAACAAGAAGATGTACAGGTTAGAGGAAGAAGAAGATGTAGACGAAGCTTAGAAGAAACAACAACCAGGGGAGGGATGCGTTAATGGCAGGAGGAAGAAGAAGAAGGTGTTTGGGTTTGTTTGCAAGAATTTCGGCTCTTTGGGGACATATTGTAATTTTTAAAAGATTAAACAATACTTCATTAATCCTAATTAACCGCTAATCATGTTTAATTAACCTTAATCAATAATAAGGCTATTTACTTAACACTTTCAAATTTCATGGCCTTTTAATTAAATTTGAACTTGATTTTGCCTTTTGATAAAATGCCTTGGGAAGGGGGGGGGGGGGGGTGTTAGTATGCTTAGTAAGGGTGTTCAAAAGAACCGGTTGGAACCAGAACCGACGGGTACCCTGGGTTTGGTTCCGGTTCCTACCCAGAACCAATCGTCAATGGGTAGGTTCCGGTTCCAAATTTTTGGAACTGTTACTGTGCGGTTTCGGTTCCGGTTCCTATAGTTAGGAACCGGAACCAGGAACCAGGAACCGAGACTAATATAAAATAAAATTAAATATTAGGGGGGTTATAAAAACTTTTGTAGAAAAAGTAATGTGAATATATTTATATTTATATTTCATAACATTTAAAGTAAGTTGGTTTGACTTTTGAGAATCTACCTTTACAAAGTAATGGAGTTTGTAATTTTGAATTTATAATTTGCAATTTTATTTTTGTTAACAAGTGCTAGGTGGGGGGTATTTGTAAGTTTTTAAGGGTTTTTTTTTCCATTTTAAAAACTTTTGGGGGGTCATGTAATTTTACAGGGTACCCAGAACCGGAACCATTGTTACAGGTTTTGGTTCTAGGTACCTAGGAACCGGAACCGTCGGTTCCGGCTCTGGTTCCAAATTTCAAGGAACCGTCGGTTCCGGTTCCAGTTCCTTCAAAAAGTGCAGGGTACCCGGAACCGAACACCCCTAATGCTTCGTGTGTTATATGGTATGGTGTGGTGCTGGTGGATTTAGGAATTTTAGGTATGGTATTTGTACAACACTGGACTATTTTGAAGTGAGATCTACGCCGTTACTTTTTGAGAAATCTCATTTGAATGAATCCAATAGTTTCCAATGATGTTGAGACTTGGGTGACGTAAAATCTTTAAAAAGAAGTTGTATTCATATATTTGTAATTTTTTTTAAATGTCAAACATATAAACATTGAATGGGAAGGTTGCTGTAAAAAATAGTTCACAAATAATTTAAAGAGAAAAAAAAAGTAGATTTATAAGTTAAACTAATTGTTAAAAATGTAAAATATCACGTAACAGAAGACTGAAGAGAGACAACTTTTATGCTAGACATAGACTACTCGAGAATCTCTTCCTACCAACCTAAGGAGTCAAGGACCTTTTTTTTTATTGGTATTATTTATTAATGATAAATAAATATTTTTTTGTGAGATCATTAATTTTAAATACATTATTGATGTTATAAAAAACAGAGATACGGTAAAATGAGAGGTAAAATCATTCAATATGCTTTCGTATTGAAATTATAATATTATGTAAAATAAAAATATCATTTAAAATTTGATAATGTAAATACTTGGGGGAGGAAAAAAATTGAATATAAATCTATCAGTAACGTTTTGATCCCTGTCATTAGTGAATCTCAAGACCAAATAGTTTGAGTAAACGACATATTCCCACCCAAGGTTTGACGAAATCCCTAGTTGGTACCCCTGGTTACATTTATTCTAGATTCCCACCCTTAAAGTGACAGAAAAGTGTTTGATGTAATAGTAAAGGGGTAAATTGGTCATTTTGCATGGACGACGCACGTTAGCAGATTGCTACCTATGACAATCCTCCAGCGCATGTTAGCAGACAGTGTCTCCAACGTTTTTTGCCCTTTTTCGACGATTCTTCCACCCAAAATCACCTCACCACCATTTGAACCCCCATCCTCCCCTCTACAAAACCTTACCCTTCATAACCCCTCATCACTTGCCGATCGTTGGCCACGGTAACCATGACATGTAACTGGTTTTTACCGGTTTTCAGTCGTTTTGAACAGCGACAACCCCAACCACCACCACCATTTGACTCCTCACATCCTTCTCTACAAAACCCCTAACCTTCCTAACCATGGTAGCTCACCATTTGTCGTCCACCATTTCACCAAAAAAGGGCCAAAAAACACGAACTCTTGGCCCGCGAACGATGAGTAAACAGTTTATGAGGACATAGGGGTTTTATAGAGTTGGAGATGCTGGTTGCAATGGTGGTGTTCAATTGGATTTTCGCAGCTAGAATCGACTAGAATCTGGCAAAGAACAGAGAAATCATAAGATTAACGGTGCTGACAATTAGAGGGGCCAATGAGTCAGGAACCAAAGGGGTTTTGGACGAAAAAATACGGGGAAGGTGATAGAGGTGACAAAGGGGTTCGACGCCATTGGAAATAGCCTAGATCAGGCGAAAATCAAAAGGGTGTGTAGTAATCGAGTGTGTTATTGAGATAATTTGAAAATAAAATGGTAAGTTTTATAATTCTACCAATTTAGTGGTTAAAATGTAATTTATTAATTTAGGGTTAAGGGCATTATGGTAATTGCACCCTCTATACCCTAAAACTTGCTAACAATGTTATTTTAAGGGTGAGAATCTAGAATAAATGTAACTTGGGGTACCAACTTAGGATTTCGTCAAACCTTGGGTGGGATTATGTCGTTTACTCAAATAGTTTTTATAAACTCTTATAAGAGCAATTAGAACAAACATTAGGCATGAAATTATAATTATCCATCACTGATATGATGTCTAAACAATAATAGTATTCTCAAATCTCAATAATAAGAAAGCCAGCCCCCCGCTTAGTAGGTTTCATAGTAGCTTCAAACAAAGTCTCAAAGCTAAGAGTGATAATGTTGAATCCGAAAGAAAACACGTTACAAGAATAGCATAAAATAATAACAAAAGATAATGATTCATTTTGGTTCCTTCATTTTTCAAGGAATTACTTCCACCATATCCATCAAAACTAAAAGAAGTATACATCATATTTAACATACAATACTATAAAATTGTCATCAAAAGGGTCAAACTATTGCATTCTAGTTGTTGGAGAAGAATTTGTCTTTCTCCACAACTAGCTTGGCATAAGGTAGTTCGATCCCTAGAAAATTTAATTACTTTTCCTTGCTTAAATCGAATACATCAACCTTGACACTCATGGCTGCCACTCACTTGTCAATTTCCTAAACATTGTTTATTCTTATGCTGTTTTGTGCGGATCAAAGAAAGTTAGGGTTTGGGGTTCTTACAATTGACCAACGATTAAGCTGCAATCATGTAAAGTCTATTTACCAAACTTAATCCCTGCTAGCAATTGCCATATTTTCATGTATTTGCACATACATTTCTTTGTTTGTTAGGGTGCCATTTATTTTATTTTAATTGGGGATGATGTTTCACAGTGGGGAGATAGATGCTTTGGGCTACAAGAGAAGGGGAATGAGTTGCGCCAAGCTCAAAAGCTTTTAGAACAACAAGATTGAAGCCAACAATCTCAGTCTCAAGAACGGTAAATAGGATCCAATTATGTTTTCTTATTTTCTTATCTTAGTGTTTGGTTGTAAATACTTCATTTTAGCTGGTTATGTCTCTACAATAATGTCATTAGGGGCCGTCTGGTTAGAGTTACTAAAAGATTATTTTGGTAATCTATCTTTTAATCTAGACATTACCTTGTTTGGTTGTTAGATAATAAAATTAACATGTGGAACACAAATGCCCTCATGTGTCTATCAAATAACAATTCGCCTAACTGTGCAAAAATGACTTTTGTAACGTTATAAATTTATTTATTAGACAAAAATGTCCCTCATTTTACATAAATTAATTTTATTGTTATCATTTTACCCCTAATTAATTAATTTTTTTTACAATAATGCCCTTATTTTGAAAACTATTTACATGAATACCACCCAAGACGATTGTCGACCATCGGCCACCACTGCTTGCCACCATCGCCTGCCACCATTAGTAGTAGTCAGAACGGTGCATGACCTGCCGAATTTAGCAGTTTTTGGCCAGATCCATGGTTGTAAAGGACAGCTAGATCCATGGATTTAGTTGAAAAGAAACAGCCAGACCCATGGATCTGGCTAGAAATAGCCAAATTGGTGCACTATTGAGCATGAGAAGATGGTGACTGAAAAACAAGATTGTAGTTTAGTTTAAGGGGAGATATTGAGTAAATTGGTTCTGATCAATTTTGGTTTGTTTTAAATGTTATGATTGGGTGTAATTTGCAGACTTTGCAAATGTTATGTCTTCAGTATAGTTCTGCTTACTTAAAACGACTGCGTTTTGTAATATTGGGTATGTATAAATTTGCCACCCATTCTTTGTTTTCAGTTAGTGAAAGAATTCCATATTTCCAGAACTCTCTACGTTAGTCTTCTTCCTTTCTTAATTTCTTGATTTTCACCTTTTTATTCCCAAAATCATCATGGCATCAAAGCCCTAGACCAACATCTATGGTAACTCTTAGCTTTGATTCAATAAATGTTGATTCAAAATCAGTAGAAATGAATATTGACAATATGAATTTTACAATTCCAAGTAGTCCACCTACCTTACCTACCATCTTTGTAAAGTTGCTGGAGAGGAATTATTCGTTCTGGAAATCGCAAATTCTACTAGTATTGAAGTCACATGGAATCGAAATGTGTGTTACAGGAGAAAGGATGTGCCCATCGACGTTTGTGCTTGAGAAATTTAATGATCTTGAACAGATTGTTAAAAAAACCCAACCCAAGTTATTTCGCCTGGAAGAAAATCGACCAATTCTTGGTAAGCTGGCTTTATTCTACAATTTATGAAATTGTGTTCCGTCATGTAGCTAAGTGTGTTACCGCCTATGAGATATGGAATAGTCTTTACTCAACATTCACATTCTCAGCCCTTCCTGAATACACCTAACCAAAATTATCAGTCTGTACATCCTCAGCAGAGTCCCATTTCCTATCAGTTATCTGGAAATAATGTCCATCAAGATTTCACTGGACCTACATTTAACCTTATGCAACAACAACTATACCTTCAACCTTTAGCTACTTGTGATAATTTTCCTCATTTTAATCAATATCAGATGTATAATTCTCAAATGGTGTGCAGTAAAGGTAGAGGTAGAGGTAGAGGTTATTTTAGACCAAAGTTAATATGCTAGGTCCGTGGCAAGGGAGGACATTCAGCCTTGCAATGTTATCATAGGTTTAATCATGAATATCAAGGTTTTGTTCATGCTGGGCCAAGATATAACTTTGGATATGGGTACAATGTTGGGAATTTTTCTTATGATAATACCTCACAATCCCTGCATAATACACAAACTCCTGAATCAGCACAGACTCTACTAGCATCCAGAATGGTACTAGGTTAGTTTCATGGTCCATCAACTCCCTTAGTTTGTAATACAGGAGGAATACATGTCCCAGTGAGTACTCAGTTTGGATGTCCTAGAGGTTATGTCCCTACTCAACACAACTCTCAAATCCTAGTTATCCTTAGCAATCTCAATCTGGTAAATCTGTATTTTCTAACACTAATCTGCAGACCTTAAATCAACCTCCTACATCCACTTCGTTTGGACCACCAATGGCTACTCCACACACAGTAGCTGATCAAACATGGTATGTGGACTTAGGTGCCACCAACCACATGAGCTTCAAAATAAAGAATTTGGTGAAATAGGACAATTATCAAGGAGGAACAAAAGTCCAAGTGGGAAATGGGTAGACAGTCCCTGTTTCTCATACAAGTCTGTCTTTCTTAAACTCTTCCTCTAGAGTTTTATGCCTTAAAAATGTTGTGTGTACCTCATATAGCTAATAACTTACTGAGCATTTAACAAATTACAAGGGATAATGATGTGATTGTTGAATTTCACTCTAATCATTGTCTTGTAAAGGATAAGTGGACCAGTGAGATATTGCTTCAAGGATCTCTAAAGGATGGGTTATATCAACTACAAGTCTCTTTGCCTACGGTTGCTACTGCCTTCACTCCCAATACATCTTGTCATGTTGCTGCTGCCTCTAGTTTCAATTCAAATGGTTGTAATACTAATAAAGCTTCTGCTCCATCGGGACATAATTATGTTGTTCATGATATTTTGACAACATTGTGGCATGCCAGGTTGGGGCATCCACAAGTAAAAACACTTAAACATGTGATGAATAAGATGCACATATCTGGTTGTTTTGATAAAGCTATATTTTGTGATTCATGTCAATTTGGCAAGTTGTCTCAAACATCTTTTCCTACAACTGCCTCTAAAACTACAAAGCCACTTGAACTTGTTTGCTCTGATTTGTGGGATCTTGCACTAGTGAATTCTTCTGAAGGGTTCAGATATTAAATGTTGTTTGTGGATGATTACAGTAGGTTTATGTGGATTTATCCCCTGAAATTCAAGTCTGAAGCATTCAAGATATTCACTTATTTTCATAGATATTCTGAAAACCAATTAGAGACTAAACTTAAGACTTTGCAAACTGATTAGGGAAGAGAGTTTAGATCTTTTACTGAATTACTCCAAACATCATGGTATTGCCTTTAGACACCCTGTCCCCACCTTCACCAACAAAATGGTAGAGTAGAAAGACGCCAAGAAATTACAAAAATGGTTACTTGCTAGCACATGGGGGTATGCCATTATGTCTTTAGTGGCAGGCCTTCGGTATAGTTGCTTACGTTGTAATGACTGCCCTCATCTGTCTAGACAATTATCTCCTTATCAGGCACTTACCAAAGAGAACATAGTACAATGAGCTGAAAGTGTTTGGTTACTGTTGCTATCCTTTATAAGACCATATCGAAACATAAATTTTACATATAGAACAATGCGTCTTATAGGGTATAGCTCAGCTCATAAGGGATATAATGCCTCTCTTCTACAGGTAAGATCTATGTGTTAAGCAGGTTAAATTTGATGAGTTAGTCTTTCTTTCCAAACTGGTTTTAAATACTTCCTATTTAAAGATATGGACAATACAAAGCATGCTTTGTCTACTAATTGATCTCTGCATTCTTCCTGGGATCTATCTCATTCTGCGGACTGACATAAGACATGATAACACTTCTAGTCCATTCATTACCTTCCACTGTACTATAACACAACACACTCTAGTGTTAATCATGATTCTATACCTTCATTTATTGCACCTACTACCTCAGGAGGTGCCATTGAGTCTCCTACACTTGGGAAACATGACCTTCTTGTGCATTTGACAGAGTCCTGATGGTGTTGATACACTACTTCATCTCCAAGACAGTAGTGGCTCCGACAAAGTTCTTCTCATTAGAACTTTCATATTTAAATGTGCCATCGTCTAATTCAGACCAAGACTTCTTGTCCTTTGATCGAATGTTCATCTGGAATTCAGTTAGAAGTAGTCTTGCTATTTCACAAGAAAGTTTGACTAGCAAACACCAAAACACTAAGTTCAACTCTAGTGCCATATTCCCATACTAATATGCTCACTTCTAATCTCATTGGAACTTCAACTTCTGGTTCACTTGAGACTTTTATTAACATATCTCTTCAGGAATTTAGCTTGAAGTTGTGCTACCCGACCAGAAGATCAGTCCACTACTAATCTTCATCCAATGGTTACTAGGTCCAAGTTAAATTTAAAGTATGGCAGGACAAGTTTATCTAACTACTCTTTCCATTCTTGTCAAGCCAAAAACTGTTGCACAGGCCCTAACAATTTCAGAATGGAGGACAACTATGAATGAAGAATTTGAAGTCTTTTTTAGAAACAAAACATGGGAACTTGTTCCCTGTACCTCAAACATGAATGTTGTGGGTTGTAAGTGGGTCTTTAAGACTAAAGTTGATGGCACCCTTCAAAAGTATAAGGTCAGGCTGGTAGTAAGGGGTTTTAGCAAACCCCTAGCCTAGATTACTTTGGCAAATTTTACCGTAATTAAGCTGGAAACAATCAGAATATGCTTTCTCTTGCTGTGTATAACAACTGGGAAATACAGTAAATTGATATCAACAATGCTTTCTTGAATGGTGAACTTTTAAAAATAGTGTTATGTTACAACTTGAAGGATTTATTAAACCAGCACCAAAACATGTTGTAAACTGCATAAAGCACTATGGATTGAAATAGGCCCTAAGGGTCTGGTTTGAAATTGAAAGTTGGCCTCATTGAGTTGGGATTCTAGAGTAGTGTATCTGACACTAGCTTATTTTCTATAAGAAGGAAATCAAGTCCTTTATTTTGGGTTATGTAGTTGACATTCCTCACGAGGAATGATTCTACTCTCATTGCGCAAGTGGTAACTATGCTGAATAGCAGGTTTGCACTAAAAAACTCTAAGGGCTCTTAGCTATTTCTTAGGCTTTGAAGTTCATAGAAGCAAGGAAGGACTGTTACTTACTCAAGCAAATATGCGCATGATCTTTTAACCAAAACGGTCTTTAGAATGCAAACCTTGTACAATCTATGGCAGAGGAACAAGACTCCTAAATCTTTTTTTATCACGCTCACCTATAGAAGTCTTGTAGGTGGCCTGCAGTATCTCACACTGTCCAGACCTAATTTGGCCTTTGTATCAACGGGTTGAGTCATTTCTTCAGCATCCTACTACCAATCATTGGACAACCTATAAAAGGGTTCTTTGTATATAAAGGGACAATCAGATGGTTTATTCTTCAAAAAACATCAAATTTTTAGTTAGAGGGATATGCTGATGCAGATTTGGCTAGTGACTGGGTGATAGAAGATCCACTATAGGGTACAGTATCTTTCTTGGTGGTAACCTGGTTTAATGGTGTTTGGGAAAAGGTGGTTGCCTTGTCTTCAACAGAGGCCAAATATAGGCTCTTGTAGGCAACCATGAATATTTTGGTACAAAATTGTTTCAGGAACTTGGAATAACAACATTTGTCCCCACTCTTTGGTGTGAACATAGTGTAAGAGTCTGTCCTCCAATCCGGTGTTTCATGCAGAGCAAAGCACACAAAATCGATATGCATTATTTGAGGAGCTGGCTGCTAACAGAGACTGTCGTCCAATATGTGCCTTAGAATATCAAGTTGGATGTTCTAACCAAGGCACTTGCAGCACATAGGTTTCAAACTTAAGGAGAAACTGAAATTATTGCCTTCTTACTTGAAGAGAGAGTTAAAGTGCTAATGGGTTGATCAAATGAGCTGGTTGCTGAGTGGAGTTGTTCAGCGTTGAGTTTGATCAAAGTGATGTAATTCAGAGTTGCCTGAGATCAAAATTGAATTGGTTGCTTAGCTGATGAATTTAGGAGTTGACTGTTTGATAATGGATTCAGTTGGTGTGTCCAAAGTCTTTCGCTGCGGTGTTTTAGCACAGTCATAGTAGATTGTTGGTGTTTTTAATTCAAGTGTTGGTAGTTTAAGCTACTGTGTAATTCTGTTGCTGATGTATTTGATATAGTTCATGTGGAGCATTATGTGTTGACAAATATGTTGATTCCTAAGCCGTGACAAATGGAGTTTACTTTATGGGGAGTATATTGTGTAAGCAAGAAAAGTAGAAGATGTGACTAGAAAAACAAGATTGTAGTTAGTTTAAGAGGCGATATTGAGTATGAGAAGATGGTGACTGAAAAACAGGATTGCAATTTAGTTTAAGGGAGATATTGAGTAAATTGGTTTTGATCAAGTTTGGTCTATTTTAAAGTAGTGATTGGGTGTAATTTGCAAACTTACAAATTTTATGTCTTTAGTATGGTTTTGCTTACTTAAAACGAATGCGTTTTGTAAATTGGGTGTGTATAAATTTGTCACCCATTCTTATTTTCAGTTAGTGAAAGAATTCCAGATTTCCAGAACTCTTTGCGTAGTCTTTTCTTTCTTGATTTCTTGATTTTCACCAATTTGTTCCCAAAATCTTCATGCACGAATGGCTAGATTTGACTAGTCGTGCAACTATCGGCGGTTGGCAGTCATCTTGGGTTGACTCGGGGTATTTTGTTTAATTTTATACTTTTATTGTGGTTGGGGTGTTTTAACTAAATTGTCAAATGTATGGGTAAAAGAATAATCTAGATATTAAAATAATAATAAATTTAAAATAAGGGTAATTAGTAAAAGGCTTTCCCAGAATTCTTTATTCGCAACCAAGCATATTAATTATATACCACCAATTAATCAAACATATATAATATAATATTCTTCTTATTCTTCAAGGTAATCTATCTCACTAATAGTCATATCTTTTTAACAATAAAAAAAATTCCCGAAACCAAATGTTGTTATTGTCATCTAATAGTATGTTATGCTTAGGGGTGGGCAGGTCTAGGTACCCCCACCAAATCCATGGAACTGGAACTGGTCGATTCCGATTCCAAGTACTCGGAAAAAAATCATACCCCCATCTATTCACAAATGACAAATACACCCCCAAACATTACAAAAATTACAGTTCAATCTCAGTTCCTACTCGAGTCTTGGTTCTAGTTTTGGTTCCTGTTTTTGGTCTCGGTTTCTATAGTGGTGGAACAGGAACTAGAATCGCACAATACCGGTTCTAATTTTAAAATTGAAATCGGCCTTGTGATGCGGTTCTAGGTAGGAACTGGAACCAAAATCCTGAGTACTGTCGGTTCTAGTTCTACCCCATTTTTTGCCCACCTATCTGCATGAGCTGTCAATTATGAATTGATTGTATTTATTTAGGAATCTGTAGTTGACCAATCTTGTATCTAAGTATAGAAACAATTTGTTTCCTTTTTAGGATGATTATCTTCATATATTACCTCTTGATTTGGAGAAGAATACACACATAATTATTCAGCAGTGAAACTTTTGTTTGACATGGTATCAGAGCAGGTTCATCTCCAAGAGAAGCTATGTTAACTATTCAATTTTTTTTTCTTTCTTTCAAAATTCGTATTTGTATTCTAAATATTCACCATTGTTGTGAATTCTATGGCTGCTATCACAGGCGTATAACAAATCTATCTCCACCACTAGCACCACAAGTTGTGTTCAAAGACAACTCGACATTTCCAACCGGAATCACTCTGGATGAGACAAACTACCATTTGTCTCAACTCATGGAGATGTGATCGGTGCTCGCAACAAACTGGTTATCTATCGGAGCAATGAAGAAACCAGCACTTGGAGATCCTAATCTTGGATCATGGATTACTGAAAATCACAAAGTCAAAAGTTGGTTGATTGATTCAATGAGTCCATCGCTGATGCAACGATTCATTCGTCCCCTACAGTAGAGATATATAGGAGGCTGTATCGAAAACATTCTATGACGGAACTGACGAAACCTGTATTTTTTAGCTGAATCAGAGATCTTTCTCTACCAAACAGAATGGGTGACCATTTCCAATGTATTACAATGAACTGGTTGCCATTTTCTAGGAAATGATACAGGACTACCTTCCAAGAGGAACAGTCGAAGGTGTGTTACAGCTGCATTCTGCAATGGCTAGGCTTCGAGTTCATATTTTCTAAGTGGACTTGACTTAGAGTTTGATCAGTTCGTGGAGAAATATTACAAAAAGATCCAAAGCTTGATTTGGAAAGAACGTATGCTTATGTTAGAAGGAAATACTAGCAGAGACAAACAAGGGAGGCTCTCATCCAATTTCTAAGAACTTCGCCATGTAGCCAGTCAAAATGATATGGATCTTGAAAAACTGGGCAATTAATCATCTAGCAAGGTTAACAATTTGGTGTGCACTCTGCGGAGGAAAAAGGTTCACTACAACAACGTGCATTGAAATCATTGGCTATCCCGAGTGTGGGATTTCTCAAAGAAGCCCCATAAGAAATGGCTGGGAAGGCTATGGTGACAGCAACCAAGGACGAAGAACGGCCACCGCCTACAGAAAATGTTGCCCACTGATAAGCATATTTTACACCATGATTTGCATTGAATTTTGATAGGATTTAGGATACTTTCATACATTTGGGCCATAATTGCTACCTAATTCTATTAATTTGTCTTTGTAGGCCAAACGATGATTTTTAGCATAAATGACAGTTGAGAGTAAATTGTATAACTTGAAGTTGAAAACTCGGAAGACCTTAATTTAGAAGCTTGGAAAGCTAAAGAAGAAGGGCTACAACGTTCTGTTTGGGTTTTTCTAATTCTGACATGGACAAAGGTGAAAACTTGGCTTGAAGTCGTGAAAAGTAAGCTGGAAACTGAAGGAAAACGTCTTTGGACGGCTTCAGTATTCTGCCATAACTTGAGCTGTAAATCTCGATTGTGCTGATTTTAACAACAGAAAGATAATTGAAAGGGCTACAATCATATGTTTAACACTTTTCCATATTCGAACTGTATCATGCTAAATGGGCCTGTAATTCTTCACCGCGGCGAGGAAAAAGCTTCGCCGCGGCGACAACTGCAGCAGCTGTAAAAAGTAAAACGACGCGTTTTGGCTTGCTAGGGCTTCGTCCTTAAGTGAGAGAGGTATAAATTAGAGCAAAAGGAAAGAAAAGGGGCTTGGTTCGTGATTTGGGAGGCAGCTCATGGAAGGAGAAGATTATTGAAGATTTGGGCTTCAAATTAGAGAAGATTTCTCTCTTTTGCTTGCTTTTCAATGATGAAACTTGATTCGTTGTGTTTTGTTGTTTTATTTCGTTTTTGAGTATGAACGAGTTGTTAGCTAGGGTTTGATGTAATCTTGATACAATGTTCAAATTTATATGGATTGAATACTTTGAGTTTTAATTCATGATTGAGTGTTTATCCTTTGCTTAATGCCTTTTGGATGTTTGATCACCATTCAAATGTGTGTTGTTCACAATGAGACTGAGAAGTGATTTGTGATTGTGCCTCTTGGGATAAATACCAAGATTAGCAAACTAGAGATAGGTTTAGCGATCTAGAAACTAGATAGATTCCACAAAGTAAAATCCTTGAAATAATCCATTTTGTTGGGTGCGAAGCTAATAGGGATAAGTAGGGAAATGTAGCATGAGAATGTATGTTTTACAACTTAGGGAATTCGATTTTCAACAAGGAATTAGAACTTGGGTAATAGATTCTATGATTTGGGTCAGGTATTTGGTGAATTCAACAACTAGCATTTGTTTTAGAATTGTTTATTAGTTAGTTGTTGGGTTTTGCATTTGTATTTAGTTTCTAATCTTCCATCAATCCAATTTATTGTTGCTTCAATTAGGACTTAAACTAGAAAAATCAGTAATTAGTAACACTATCCTCGTGGGAACGATACTCACTCACACTCTATACTTGAGCGACTGTATACTTGCTATTTTTGCATGTGTAGTAAACACGCAACAAGTTTTTGACAAAAACTTGTTGCGTGTTTTATAACATGCAAATAGCAAGTGCCTAGTCGCTCAAGTAATAAAGTGATGGGTAGGATATCGTTCCCACGAGGACGGTAGCAAAGCACTAAGTTCTAACTTACAAGTTGAAGGAATCGAATTCTTTGGATTGGGGAGCAAAAATTATATGAAAGAAAACAAAAAAAAATTAACAAAGATAAATTAACAAGAAAGCAAAAGAAAACACTAATCAATTAAGTAAAAAAGGTAGGGTTTTGACTTGTTTGGACTTTTATGGGTTAACAAGAGTTACACTATTTTCACATTCACGAATGGTTGTAATCGGATTCACTAATATGTTAACCTACCCTCTCGGCTAGTTTTCTATTCATCCTTATTAACATTCCGCACCAACAAATTGAAGGTTAATATTTAAATCATTAAGCACAAGAATCCTAAATTGATTTCATTAATTCTTGAATCTATCTCTAGCATCCAATACTATAATGGTTTACCCAAGAAGCTAACATGAATTATTTCTCAATCATCATGTTCATCACATAAACATTATTTCAGAGAACACACAACCAAAGCTTACACAGAAATAACACAATCAAATACTTAACCCATTTTAAATCCAAACTACAATCAAAACCCTAACCCATAGAAATTAGTTCATAGCTAAATTAACAACAAAAAGAAAAAATAGAAATAACAAGTTAAACATAATGAAACTGAGATGAAAGATAAGAAATCTCCCCAAAGATGAATCTTCTAGTCAAATCTGAATCTTCCCTTAACAATCCGAAAAACTAAAGCTTTCTCCAAGAAAAGTGTAAAAACGCGCTAAACAAAAAGTGAAGATCCTCTGGCAAAAGGTTTAAGTTTTTCCTTTTATACTTAGTCTAAAAACCCAGCCAAAAACACGCACACACGAAACTGTGCGTTTACAAAACTGAAACATTTGACTGTCGCCGCGGCGAAGAATGAAAAATTCCAACTCGTCTCTGCCTAACTTCGCCGCGGCGAAGACAATTTCTTCGCCGGGACGAAGCTCCTTCAAAAGTTCTAAAATTTACAGAACTGCCCCTTTGCTTGCCTCTTCGTTCGATTCTTCGATTTTCGGCTCTCTACCTTGGAAACAAGCTTCATCGTGCGTTGTCCTGCTGCGGAACTCTCCTATCTTCTGAAATCCGCTCAATTCTGAGTCAAAACAATCCAATTTTGTCTTTATTCGCTCAAAAAGTCCATTTTAACCTGAAACACGAAAAGTAAAGAATTAAGCACCAATTCAGGTAAAAATGCACTAGAAAGTACCTGAAATCCGTCAAAAAGATCAAATGAAAACTGTATAATTTACGGATTATCATTATCCCTTTATAAGACCCTACCAAAAACATAAGTTATCCTACCATACTGAGCAGTGTGTTTTTCTTGGATATAGCTCAGCTCATAAAGGATATAAGTGCCTCTCTTCTACAGGAAAAATTTACATAGTAAAACAAGCTAAGTTCAATGAAGAGGAATTTCCTTACAAGACTGGTTTTAAGTGTTTCCTGTTTAAAGACTTGGATAATGCAGAATCAAATTTCTATTCTAACATTGAAGATTTACATTCATCTTGGGATTTATCTCACTGTTTGAATTCTGGTGCTGGTGTTCTAGATTCTTCTCGGTTCTATTCTATTTCTGATATTCTGCCTATAGCTCACACATCTATAAGAGGGTGTTCTGATTTACCAGTTTATTCTCCTGATGTAACAAACTTAGTTCAAGGTGCTTCAGATTCTGGTTTAGCTAAAGGTTCATTGGTGAGTGATCATACTTCAAATTCTGGTTTAGCTAAAGGTTCATTAGTGAGCTTAGCTCAAGGCGCTTCAGGTTCTGGATTGGCTAAAGACCCATTGGTGGATGATCATACTTCAAATTCTGGTTTAGCTAAAGGTTCATTAGTGAATGATCATACTTTAGATTCTGGTTTAGCTAAAGGTTCATTAGTGAGTGATCAGGCTGCATCTTCTGGAATTTAGCTAGAAATTGTTCTTCCTATTCCACAGCACAAATCTGTCACCAATAACCATCCAATGATTACAAGATCAAAGTCTCAGTTTCAACATTCTATAGGTTAGGCTCATATTACAAGTCTGTCTATTTTGCTAGAGCCAAAAACTGCTGCAGAAGCAGTCATAATTCCTGAATGGAAAACAACTATGAATGAGGAGTTTGATGCACTATTAAGGAACAAAACATGGGATTTGGTACCCCTTATGACAGACATGAATGTAGTAGGCTGTAAGTGGGTTTTTAAGACCAAATTGAAACCTGATGGCACCCTTCAAAAGTATAAGGCAAGGTTAGTTACCAAGGGGTTTCAGCAGACGCCTGGATTAGATTACTTTGACACTTTTTCACCAGTAATTAAACCTGCAACTATCAGAATCATGCTTTCTCTTGTTGTCCATAATAGTTGGGAAATCCAACAAGTAGACATCAATAATGCATTTTTAAATAGGGAGCTTACGGAGACAGTATTTATGATGCAACCTGAGGGTTTTACTAATCAGCTTCATCCTAAACATGTATGTAGACTTCATAAGGCTCTTTACGGCCTCAAACAAGCCCCAAGGGCCTGGTTTGACAAATTAAAAACTGATCTTATTGATTGGGGATTTCAAGGCAGTGTTTCTGATACAAGCTTGTTCTTTTTTAAGAATTGAACTAAAGTAATCTACCTATTGGTGTATGTAGACGATATCCTAATTACTGGGAATGATTCGACCTTGATTGATCAGATTGTTACAGACTTGAATAGTAGGTTTGCTCTAAAAACTCTAGGTGCACTTAACTATTTTTTGGGATTTGAGGTGCATAGAAATGAAGAGGATCTATTACTTACGCAAGCCAAATACGCACAAGATCTTCTAATCAAAGTTGGGCTCTCACAATGCAAACCTTGTAATACTCTTATGGCAACAGGCACAAGCCTTCTAAAAGCAGATAGTGAATTTTTTGACCAACCCTCACTCTATAGAAGTCTTGTAGGTGGCCTGCAGTATCTAACCTTGTCAAGGCCTGATTTGGCTTTTACTGTCAATAGGTTGAGCCAATTTCTTCAACACCCTACCACCAATCATTGGACAGCCTGTAAGAGGGTTCTTCGGTATATTAAAGGGACAATCCAACATGGTTTGTTCTTTAAGAAACAACAGCACTTTCAGTTAGAAGGATATGCTGATGTAGATTGGGCTAGTGACTTAGGTGATAGAAGATCCACTACAGGGTACAGTATCTTCCTTGGGGGCAACCTGGTACAATGGTGTTCTAGGAAACAAAAGGTGGTTGCATTGTCTTCAACGAGACTGAATATATGGCTCTTAGTCAGGCAACCACTAAATTAGTCTGGATTCAGAACCTGTTTCAAGAACTTGGAATAGCAATCAATTCTGTCCCCACTCTTTGGTGTGACAATATGAGTGCAAGGGTTTTGTCCTCCAACCCAGTGTTTCATGCTAGAACAAAGCACATCGAAATTGATGTGCATTATGTGAGGGAACTGGCTGCTGAAAAAAGACTGTCAGTTCAATATGTGCCTTCAGAATATCAAGTTGCTGATGTTTTGACCAAGGCACTTGCAGCACATAGGCTCCACACTCTTAAAGAGAAGTTGACTGTATTGCCTTTCCTACCTAAAGAAGAGTTATAGAGCTGATGGATTGGTTAAGACTGATGTATAACTACTATTATGTGATGCTTTTCTAGCTTTGTGTGGAGTTTTGTTTTTTTTCTAGGTTTCTTAAAGCTGCTGTGTAACTGGTGAACTC
Source organism: Pistacia vera (assembly GCF_008641045.1). NCBI lineage: Eukaryota > Viridiplantae > Streptophyta > Magnoliopsida > Sapindales > Anacardiaceae > Pistacia > Pistacia vera. The sequence goes on along the minus strand of NW_022195050.1, from coordinate 49,630 downwards.
TAGGAAAGCTGGTGTGTTTTTTTTTTTTTGAACTATTGTGTCATCCTCTATTGAAGCTGCCTTATAGCTGATGTGTTTTGATGTTGTTGATATTGTGTGGTATTTCTTTTCTTTGGAAGCTGCAGTATGTTAAAACTGGCTACTGTGAAGATTCTAAGTGTGGTTTGAGCTTTGGTGTGAATATTCTGGGAGCTAAAGTGTAAAAACAGATTGGAGTTTTGGTATGTGTAGTGAAGTTTTGTTTAAAGGGAGATATTGAGAAGAATGTGTAATGTGGATTGTTGTTGGATGTTTTGGTAAGTGTAGTGGAGTTTTGTTGAAGGGGAGATGTTGAGAAGAATATGTAATGTGGATTGTTATTGGTTATTTTGGTAAGTGTAGTGGAGTTTTGTTTAAGGGGAGATGTTGAGAAGATTATGTAATGTGGATTGTTATTGGTTATTTTGGTAAGTGTAATGGAGTTTTTTTTAAGGGGAGATGTTGAGAAGAATTTGTATAAAGGGATCTGTTTGTATTCTTTACAAGTTTGCAATTTAGTCAAAATTAGGGTGTATTTTGTAATCTTTACAAATAGCTAATACACTGCGTTTTTTGTATTAAAGGCAATATAAATTAGCTTGCCCTGTTTCTGTTTTGTCAGTTAGTAAAAATAAAAATTCCAGAAACAGTTTTCAGTTTACTCTTTAGCTCGTTCTTGCTTTGACTTTTCTTGTTCTTTGTTTCTTCAATAAGTCTAAAATTCTTCATTGGTGAAAATGCCAAAGATGTTAAATTGGAAATGGGAAAAGCAAATGTCGGTCATGATTGTTATGGTAAGTTTTGATTTTGCTCTTGGTTCTCAAGGCTAAAGAGGATCTAGCAAATCCCTTTTTAGTTCCTTGGGGTTATCTTCGTGTGGACTAACGGTGGTTCAATCATACCCTTGGACCAGCAGCGAGACCCATTCAATGATAAAGTTGGAGGAGCCTCCAAACGTGGGTATGGTTTCTTAACTCTAGACTGTATTTTCTACAAATTTGAATTTAATGCTTAGATTGTAAATTTATGCCCTGATCTTGGTTCTAAGGAATGATCCATGATGTTTATAAATTTTTGTTTCTGCTGCCATAACTTGATCATTTCCTAACAGTGGTATTAGAGCCTAGGGTACCAAATTTTATAGTTTATTGTCTAATTTATAACATGTATTTGATTAATAACATGTTATTTTGTAAAATCTGCAAAATTTGCTTTTGAATGAGCGATTCAATTGATCAATTGGTTTAATAATGTGTTGATGGATGTTATATTGGTTGGTTGGTATCCTGGTCGAATGCTTGTGCGTTCGATTTGATTTGGATACATGTTATTACATGAAAAATTGCAAAAACACAAACTGTATTTTTTGGGATTTCCAGACTCCATCTCAACGAAATAACAAGCTACAGCAACGTACCTACTGGAATTTTCAGGGTTGCCTGTTTCGCCGCGACGAAATAAAACTTTGTCGCGATGACAAAGTTGCTATCCCAATTCTCTATTTTTCGTGAAGGGACCAAACAGCAGTTTTTAATAACCTATAAAGCCAATAATCATTCTGCACATACAAGAGGGTAATTAATAATTAACCTACCCAATTCAAAAATTGATTGTTTTTGAAATGTATGCCTTGTACTTGTTTGTATATTGCATGGTGCCCGGTACATGAGCACCTATGGTGAATGTTTTAAATTTTTGGGTATGTATGGTTGTAATTTATTAAATAGGGCCTGCATGTCCTGCCTTCCTTCCCCTTCTCTATGTACATTCTCTTCTCATGTCATTCCCCTCGAATGTAAATCGAGGTTTCTAAATTTATTGATGTAAAATTGCTTTAAGATTAATTTTATTGTAAATTTAGTATGATGTTTTTGTAATGTACTTGAGGCGGAGCAAAGGAAGAGGCAATTGTACTTGAAGACTTAAGATATTCATTACAAGACCCCTAGGTGACCTATCGATTTCTCTAGGCTCGAGGAAATTGGTTTTAGTTAAGTATGTATCGGCACGTTTTAATATTTGTTTAGAATGCATGCTAAGGTTGAATGTTCAATAACATGCCAAACAATGTCATTCTAACAAAGATAATGTTCTGGTGAGACATTAAATAATAAACCCTCAATTAAAGGATATTAAGTCACGTATGCCTTCCATCACCATGATTTTAATCAAACCACTATTCGTCAGAACCTTGTTCGCCAAAGCGAAGGGTACACTTCTACCAGTGGGAGGTTAAAATTCATTGGAGTTTTCCTTAATGGTGATGGGTTGACTTAAAATGACGGTTTTGCTTGTTCGCCAAAGCAAAGGTTGATAAACGCGTCATAGGCATAGTAGAGAAGTACACATATTGTGTGTACACTGTGGCATGTGGTGTTCGCTTTACTGATACTGAGAATCACACTTGAGGATGGTAGTTTGGGCCATATGGGTAATAGTAGATAGATTAACTAAATCAGCCCATTTTCTTCTAGTAAAGGAGAGCACTACCTCAGATCAATTGGCCCAGATTTACAGTAAGGAGACAGTTAGACTTCATGGGGTACCCAAGATAATAGTATTAGATAGAGATTCCAGATTTGTCTCAGCTTTTTGGACCAGTTTACAGAGAAACTTGGGTACCAGATTGGCATTTAGTACAACCTATCATCCTCAGACAAATGGCCAGACTAAGAGAACGAATCAAGTACTTGAGAATATGTTAAAGGCATGTTGTATGGATTATAGAATGTCCTGGTATGAGATGTTACCCTTGATGGAGTTTGCCTATAATAATAGTTATCAGTCTACAATTAAGATGGCTCCTTACAAGGCCTTGTCTAGTAGACGATGTAAATCCCCACTACATTAGGATGAGATAGGCGAGAAAAATGGTTTAAATACAGCTCTTAGGCCAGAAATAACTCAGAAAATGATAGAAGATGTCAAGTTGATCAGAAATACAATGAACCAAGCCCAAGACAAACAGAAAAGTTATGCAGATTTGAAGAGAAAATATGTTGAGTTCGAAGTGGGTAATAAAGTGTTTCTGAAAGTTTTCCCTTATAAGCAGGTAAAACGTTTTTGTGGCAAGGGAAAGTTAGCACTGAGATACGTTGGTCCATTTGAAGTGTTACAACGAGTGGGAAAAATAGCTTATAAGTTGGCACTACCACCCAGTATGGATAGGGTCCATAACATGTTCCATGTCTCGATGCTTCAGAAGTATGTCAATGATCCCTCCCATATACTGAAAGTAGAGGAGCTAGACTTAGAAGGGAATCTTATTTATGAGGAGCGACCAGTACAGATATTGGACAGAAAGGTTAAAGAGCTCCGAAATAAAAGTATCTCTCTAGTGAAAGTCCTATGGAGGAACCATAAAGTTGAAGAGGCTACTTGGGAGGTAGAGCAAGATATGCAGAACTGTTACCCGGAGTTGTTTGTTTGAATTTCAGGGACGAAATTCTTTTAAGGACGGGAGAATTGTAACGCCCACATTGAGGTGCGTAACCTATTTTATGCTTGTTTGCCCTTAGTTAAGCTTATATGATCTTAGTGTTGCCTGTTTTCCCATGGTATTGTTTGTTTTAAGCCGGAGGATTGGCGAAGTTGGGAATTGCAAATTTCGCCACGGCAAAGAAGAAAGTTCACCGTGGCGATGTATGCTCTAGAATTTTTCGCCGAGGCGAAGAAAAATCTTCACCGGGGCAAAGAGCTGGCTGGAATTCTTGAGAAAATTCTAGAGAAATTTCCTTAAGGGAAAAAATGACCATTCTACCCCTAATTAGTTGAAAATGTGGGGAGTGAAAAGTAAGGAAATTTTATGGAGAATGCAATGGTGATGAGGGCATTTTTGTAATTGACTATAGGACAAAGATGGAATTTCCAAGAAAGTGTAAGGGCAAAATGGGAAAGTATGAATATTAATATGAGATATTAAGGGTTCAAGCACAAAAACCCTATCATTCTCTACTCCCTCACACGTTACCTTCACTCTCAATTCTCTCAATTTCTTCATCCATTTTCAAGGCATTTTAGGGGACTTTTGGTTGGATTTTTGATAGAGATTCATTCCTAAGCATCCCAAGGTAAGAATTCTTGTAAATAAGACGTGTGATTAATTATTAAAGTGTTGAATTCTTATAGTTTATATGCTTAGGATTTTGGAGAAAGAGGAAGTCTACCAAGGAAAGAGAGATTTTAGTGGAAGTACTCAAGTTCAAGGTAAGTAAATCTAACCCTAACCCTTGATTGAGCAATAAAAGTGTAGAGAGTTTCTTATATGAATTTATATGCTTGAGATCAATTGTTGGAATGGTTGATGAATTTGATGATTAATGATTGGACTTCCACCATGAGAAATGGTGGTTGTGTTGATAGAAATTGATTGAGGATTGGGTGAGTTGAGAAAGAATTTAAGAAAAGTTATGGAGTGTATTTTCCTAGCCAAGTTTGATATTGAATTTAGGAAGCTATGCTCCAACATATTGGTGGTTTGAGACAGAATCCTAAATTGATTTCATTAATTCTTGAATCTATCTCTAGCATCCAATACTATAATGGTTATTACCCAAGAAGCTTACATGGATTATTCTCAATCCATCATGTTCATCACATACAACATTTAATTGCAGAGTAACACACAACCAAAGCTCATTCACATGAAAATAACACAATCAAATACTTAAACCATTTCAAATCCAACTACAATCAAACCCTAACCCATAGAAATTAGTTCATAGCTAAATTAACAATACAAAACGAAAATAGAAGTAAGCAAGTAAACAATGAAACTGAGATGAAGAATAGAAATCTCCCCACAAGATAATCTTCTAGTCCAAATCTGAATCTTCCCTTTAACATTCCGAAAAACTCCAGCTTTTTCTCTAAAGAAAATGTAAAAGACGGCTTAACCTAACGCTCAAGCTCTACCTTTAACAAAAGTTTAGTTTTTCCTTTTATACTTGTTCTAAAAACCCCCAAAACACACGCACCACAAACTGTGCGTTTACAAAACTGAAACATTTGACTGTCGCCGCGGCGAAGAAGAATGCTTCGCCGCGGCGAAGAATGAAAAATTCCAACTCGTCTCTGCTAACTTCGCCGCAGCGAAGACAATTTCTTCGACGGGGCGAAGCTGCTTCAAAAGTTCTGAAATTTACAAAACTGCCCCTCTGCTTGCCTCTTCTTTCGATTCTTCGATTTTCGGCTCTCTACCTTGGAAACAAGCTTCATCGTGCGTTGTCCTGCTCCGGAACTCTCCTATCTTCTGAAATCCGCTCAATTCTGAGTCAAAACAATCCCATTTTGTCTTTATTTCGCTCAAAAAGTCCATTTTAACCTAAACCGAAAATAAAGAATTAAGCCACAGGTAAAAATGCACTAGAAAGTACCTGAAATCAGTCAAAAGATCAAATGAAAACTGTATAATTTACGGATTATCAACTACCCCCAAACTAAAGAGATGCTCGTCCCCGAGCATACCGTACAAAAACACAAAACAAAGACACAATGCAAACAAAACATGAAACATGCACACACCTGAAAAACCAAAATAAAAGAATTCAAATGCCACATGAATTGCCTAGAAATTGCACATGTCTCAAAATTGTTGAAAAATTGTTATCAGGAAATGTTCGACATTCCAGGAAGTATAAGCTACATCGACTGTCTTCCTCAATCGGCCATCAAGTAGGTAATCCCCACTTCAATCCACATTCCAACTTCCCGGATTATTTTATGCAAAAATTGTAAAGTTCATCAATGGTGGCAGCCTCCTAAGCCTAATATCGAACTGCTCTCCACTAATGAGGACTAAACACAGATAAAATCAAAAGGTCTTTAAATCTGTAATGTTAGGCTCGGTCATGGGCTCCAATAAAAGGATAGGAAACAAGATAGAGAACTCGTTTGTCCTAAAGCAAAACTCCAATCACATCGAAACCCACACTTTCTCCACACCAACGACATGTCTACTAATTCACAGCCTTCAAACGCGTATTCTTAAACTTTTGGATACCATAAATGCAGGGGAGACTCGTTTAAGGTGTACGTGGCGTTGTTAAACCCGAGTTCGCCAAATACTGCTAGGCATTTTTAAGGCGGTTCTGGTTTCCACCGGTATACCCTTAACACTAGGCAGCATTGTGTTCGACATTTTTTTTTTTTTTTTACACAACAGTAGAATTGAATTGAGTGTGATTACCTCCTTTGTTTTTATTCTTTTATCTCAACCCCCACATCATTCTTTTTGGTCTCTTCTTCATTTTTCTTCTCTTAACCCCCAAATAATCTTTAACTCAATTGTACACTCACTTCGTTCTCGGGTTTTGCACTAAGATCGAATTCTCCTAAAGGTATGATAAAGTGTTTAGGTTAACGAAATTTACAAAACTGTTGTTTTCTAAGAAAAATAAAGCACAATTCAAATGGCTCAAATGGGTGACTAGTGAAAATTTCAATCATGGTTTGGCTAGAAAGGCTCAAATGTTCCAAAATTGCCTAAATCATCTCCTCAACCATGTCTAATCCTAAAATTTTGCCTCAAGCATTTCTCAACTAGGTTCAGAATCCACCAACATTATCAAGACTTTGCCTAATCGCATAAAATGAATCTAAGCATGCCGAAAAAATAAAATTGTGGTTGAACCACTCAACAAAACCTCAATCAGAATCCAGTCAATAAACGTAAACTTGAAGCTTGCTTAACATTTCTCAACAAAAAATTCAACAATCTTATTCTCATCATTGATTTATACAACTCATCATCGGCAAAACAAACAACCAAGAAAAATACACACACAAAACGTTTTTTTTTTTTTTTTTTTTTTTTTTTTTTTGACTTTTAAGGTGTACGCGGCGTTGTTAAACCCGAGTTGCCAATACTGCTAGGCATTTTTAAGGCGGTTTTGGTTTTCCAGCCAATATACCCTTAAAATAAATTCCACATCAAATTTCAAAAATCCCACACTTCTAAAAATTCGCAATTCAACCCCAAACTACGATATTTCAATTCAACGCAAACTTAAGGCGGGTTCTGGTTTCAGCCAATATACCCTTAAAATAATTCCACATCAAAATTTCAAAAACAATCCACACTTCTAAAATTCGCAATTCAACACCCCAACTACGATATTTCAATTCAACACAAACACTTCAAATAATCAACACCCTCTTCTAACAATCATATGTTACAAACTTCTCAACATGATCACAATAACAACTCACAAACCCAAATTTCTCAAGTTAAAAGTTCGCAATTTTTAGATCTACGATTATAGACTAAAAATTTTCCAAAATAAGCTTTGGGTTTTCGAGATCTTCCCAATATGAAGGTGTTTGCACCACTAATTGACTCAGAACGATCCAAACAAGAAAACCCCAATTTTTGATCCAAAATTTTTGAAATTTTTGTGAAAATTGTTGTTGAAATGGGTTGTTTTGGTGTTTAGAATGTTGTGGAGTGATTATTTTGGTTGGAAAAGCAAAATAGAAGTGAAAGATTGAAGGTGGAAAATTTGCTCTCAACTCAAGATGCAAGGCGGCGTGAAAAATGAAGAAGAAAAGTTGATATTTATAGAAAAGGCTCTTCGCCGCGGCGAAGTTCATCACGCATAACCCTAAAATTTCCCAGTTTTCGCCGCGGCGAAGAATATTCTTCGCCGGGGCGAAACTTCTCGAAGTTCAAGGCTAACTTCGCCTCGGCGAAGAAATTTCTTCGCCGCGGCGAAATGCCTTAGCCAAATTTTAGCACATTAATTCCTTTACTTCGCCGCGGTGACAACAATTACTTCGCCGCGGCTAAACACTCCGAGCAAACCTGGCATTCTTCATGTCTCTTCGCCGCGGCGAAGTCTGGAAAATTTTCATACCTTCCTTTGCTCTATACTTCACCTGGAACACCTGAAACAATAAAAACTCAAAATTTTATACAGACTCTAATGCGAAAAAGACGAATTCAAACACAAAAATTTAAAATCAAAAAGTTAACAACACTTGGGTTGCCTCCCAAGAAGCGCTTGTTTATAGTCGGAAGCTTGACTCTCAATTCTTTAGGTTGGGATATCCAGCCGGATTGGGATAACTTGCAACTCATCACCCCCTCAATGTATGGCTTCAACCTCTGTCCATTAACCGTGAAAGTGCCCTTTTCCTCTGTGTGACTTCCACTGCTCTGGATGCATGTATCCTCCTTATCGTGAATGGTCCGGACCATCTAGACTTAAGTTTTCCGGGAGAGCCAAGTCTAGAGTTGAACACAATACTACTTTCTGCCCAACTTCAAAAGCCTTGATCCGGATGTGCTTGTCGTGCCACCTTTTTGTCTTTCTTTATAGTTCCGGGCATTTTCATAAGCTTCGAGACGAAACTCATCCACTCGTTCAAAGTCAGCATTCTATCCTCCCCCGCGGCTTTCAAGTCCATGTTCAATTGCTTGACGGCCCAGTATGCCTTATGTTCAAGTTCTACCGACAAGTGGCACGCCTTCCCATAGACCAATCTGAACGGAGACATACCAATTGGGTTTTAAATGCATTGCGATAAACCCATAACGCATCGTCCAACTTCCGTGACCAATCCTTCCTCGAGGCATTGACTGTCTTTTCTAAAATTCCCTTCAGTTCTCTATTCGACAGTTCCACTTGTCCGCTCGTTTGTGGATGGTAGGTGTTGCCACTCTATGTGTCACTCCATACTTGCTCAGCAGTGCATCCAATTGCCTATTGCAAAATGTGATCCTCCATCACTAATAATCGCCCGTGGCACACCAAACCTTGAGAAAATATTCTTCCTCACGAAATTAATCACCACCCTAGCACATTAGTTGGCAATGCAACTGCCTCAACCCATTTCGACACATAATCTACTGCTACCAAGATAACGTGTTCCCTAAGACTTGGGAAAGGACCCATGAAATCAATCCCCCAAACGTCAAAAATTTCAACCACCAGGATGTTGTTCAACGGCACTCATCTCTTTTTGAAATACTCCCCATCCGTTGACATTGGTCACACTCCTGGATCATCCGGAAGGAATCCTTAAGAGGTTGGCCATAACAACCGATTGTAGCACCTTCGCTGCTGTTCTCGCCTTCCCCCAAATGGCCACCTACTTCCTTTGCATGACAATGCCTTAGAATGCTCTCCGTTTCTTCCTCCGGGACACATCTCCGTATCATTTGGTCAGTACAGTGTCTGTACAGGAACGGCTCTTCCCAAAAATAGTATTTTAAATCGAGAAAATTTTCTCTTCTGTTGAAACGTCATACCACTTGGGAGCACCCTTGATGATAGTAATTTGCAAAGTCCGCGTACCATGGTGCTTCGTCCATTCTCATCAGTTTCTCATCCGGAAATGTTTCTGAAATTGGCATTTCCACCTCATCTCCCTTGATTGGTCCTCTCAATTCTTGACAAATGATCCGCTACTACATTTTCCGACCCCTTTTTGTCCCGAATCCCCAACTCAAACTCTGAGAAGTAGTAGAATCCATCTATCAACCGAGTTTTTGCTTCTTGCTTCGCCAATAGGTGTCTGAGTGCTGAATGGTCGTGTAAACGTTACCTTCGCACCTAAAAGGTAAGAACGAAACTTGTCAAAAGCAAACACCACAGCCATAATTCTTTTCAGTAGTGGTGTAATTCATTGTGCGTCACAAGTGTCTTGCTAGCATACTGAATTACATGCAACACTTTATTTTTTCTCTGGCCTAATCCTACCCCTAAACAAATTCACTAGCATCACACATTAGCTCAATGGCAGTCCCCAATCAGGAACTGCAATAATAGGTGCAGAAACTAGCAATTTTTTTTAAAGTTAAGAAAGCATGCATGCAATCATCATCAAATAAAAACACATCTTTATTCATAGATTGCAAAGGGGTTTAGAGATCTTAGAAAAATCCTTTATGAAGCGTCTGTAAAACCCCGCATGCCCTAAGAAGCTTCGACTGCTTTGACATTGATGGCGGTGGCAGCTTCTCATTACTTCTGTCTTTGCCCGATCAACTTCAATCCCATCCTTGGAAATCCTATGCCCAAGCACAATTCCCTCTTGGACCATGAAGTGACATTTCTCCCTTCAGCACCAAATTTGTTTCCTTGCATCGCTGCAAAACAAGAGACAGATTTGTTAGACAATTATCAAAAGATGACCCAAAAACTGAGAAGTCATCCATGAAGACTTCTATGAATCTTTCCACCATGTCTCCAAAGATTGACATCATGCATCTTTGGAATGTTGCTGGTGCATTGCTAACCCAAACGCATTCTTCGATAAGCAAGGTGCCAAGGGGCAAGTGAAGGTCGTTTTCCTCTTGATCCTCCGGAGCGATGGCAATTTGGTTTATCCTGAATACCATCCAGGAAACAGTAATATGCATCTCCTGCCATCTCTCCACATCTGATCGATGAGGCAATGGAAAATGATCCTTCCTTGTCGCCTCGTTCATTTTACGGTATCAATCCATACTCTCCAACCCGTTTCGTCCTTGTTGGAATCAACTCATTACTCTCATTCTTCACAACGGTAATCCCTCCTTTCTTTGGAACAACTTGTACCGGGCTCACCCACGGACTATCGAAATCGGATAATGATCCCTGCATCCAAGTTTTCACAACCTCCTTTCTCACCACAATCTCCGTTGTGGTTGCACCCTTGGCTTAAAGTCATCCTCCATGAAATCTTATGCATGCAAAATGAGGGTGAGATGCCTCTAATGTCCGCAATGGTCCATCCATCGCCAGTCTATGTTCTCTCAACACTCTAATCAACTTCTCTTCCTCTAAGGCACTCAAATCTGCACTAATAATCACCGAAAAGTATCTGAATCTCCAATAGACATATTTGAGGTGTGGCGGTAAATTTTCAGTTCGAGCTTTGGGGCTTCTTAGTATTTTCCTTTTCCCTCTCTTTGTCAGGTCAAACTCCTCAAATTCTGCATCTTGACTCTCCTCAATTGGTTGGAGTGCTTCTAACATTCTAGCACAATCGTTCCTTGCTGATTCTTCAACCTCTCTGTTTTCGATTTGGCTATACACGCTTCTAGAGTTAATTTGGGCTGTTTTCTTCCATGGACTCCACAACAAGTTCACTCCACCACGTCCACACTAAAACATGAATCCGCTTCCGATGGAAACTTCATTGCATCAAACACGTTAAAAGTTACTGTTTCATCCTGAACCCTTAACAGCAACTTTCCTTCCTGCACGTCAATCAGTGCTCTCCCCGTGGCCAAGAATGGTCGGCCCAAAATGAGAGGAATCTCCTTATCCTCTTCCATGTCCAGCACTCCAAAGTCCGCTGGAAAAATTATCTTCCCACCTTCACTAATACATCCTCAACTATCCCCTCGGGTGCTTTATCGCCCGATCCGCTAGTTGCAACGACATTATCGTTGGCTTCACTTCACCAATCCCTAATCTCCTGAAAACAGAAAAGGGCATCAAATTTTTACTAGCTCTAAATCACAAAGCACACGATCAAAAGTAATATCCCCTATAACACAGGAATAGTAAACTCCCTGGATCTTTGAGCTTTGGGGTAATTTCTTCTGGAGGATTGCACTGCACTCTTCCGTTAGCATCACCGTTTCCTCATCTTCTAATTTCCTCTTGTTCGAAGTATCTCCTTCAGGAACTTCGCATAACTTGGCATTTGCTGTATTGCATCTGCAAAAGGAATGTTGATATGCAATTTTTTAAAAATTTCAATGAATTTCGAAAATTGCTTATCCTGATTCTTCTTCTTCAATCTCTGAGGAAAAGGCACGGGTGGGGTGTGATGAGCTAATTCTGGTGGTATCTCGGGGAATGGCAATTTCTCCTTTTTCTTTTGCCTTTCATCCTCTTTCTTGTCTCTTCCCCTAAGCACCTGAATTCTCTTCACAAATAATCTCTTCATCATCTCTCTTCATACTCTTCCTTTCGGGTTGCTCCACCTCTTTTGTAGACTGACCTACCTTTTCCACACTGTCCCACTTCTCAAATTATTGCATTTGCTTGTTCACGTGGGTGGTTATAGTATTACTTGGTAGAGAACCCGATGGTCTATCATTCAGCTTCTCGGCAAATTGGCCCATCTGTACCTCAAGATTCCGAATGGACGCCCCCTGATTTCTAAAGTTTGTCCTCGTCTCATTCATGAACCCTGTAGTCTTGCATGAATTTACCGAACAAATCCTCCAACTTCGCCACTCTTTGATCCCCCGGTTGATTGGTCACCCCTGGTGGGTTATTTGGAACTTGCCTCTGGTTCCATTGGTTACCTTGTTGATTATGATTTCCCCAAGCCAGATTTGGATGATGTCTCCACCCTGGGTTGTATGTTTGAGAACGGGTTGTTCGGCTGTCTTTGATTTCCTGCCAAGTATTTACCTGCTCCGTTGATGAAGACGACGATGCAAATGTGTTTCTGACTTAGCACTCGCTGCTCACATGGTTTCCTGCACAAAAATCACAAGTAGTTGGGGTGCTTGTATAGAATTTACCTGTATAGTTCCCAACTGTTTTTGGAGTGCAGTGAGTTGGGCTGAGATGGCTGTGAAAGCATCTACTTCATGAAGACCCGAAGATTTCCTCGTTGTTACTCTCTCCATTCGGTCTTTGATAGTTGTTGCTTGCTAACCTCAAGCAACTCATACGCTTCTTCAGGTGTCTTATTTTGCAAAGCCCCTCCTGAAGCTGCATCCACCATGGTTTGCACGTTACCCATCAAACCATTATAGAATGTTTGGACTTGAAGCCAAACTGGCAAACCATGATGTGGGCACTTCCTCATCAATTCCTTGTATCTCTCCCAGGCCTCGTACAACGCCTCGGCATCATCTTGTAGAAATGATGTGATATCATTTCTCAACTTCGCTACTTCGCTGGAGGAAGAACTTGGTCAAGAATTTTTGTGCCAGATCATTCCATGTTGTAATCGTTCCCGGTGGTAATGCCATTAACCACCCCTTTGCTTATATCTCCCAATGAGAATGAATAAACGCAGCCTAATAGCATCATCCGACACTCCATTTGACTTGAAGGTATCGCAATTTCCAGGAAATTTGCAATGTGCTGATTCGATCCTCCTTCAAATCTCCGTTGAATCTTACCAACTGCTGGATCATCTGGATGTTGCCGGCTTGATCTCGAAGTTGTTAGCTTGTACTGTAGGTCTAGTAATACTTGACCACTTCCGGTCACTGTGGGAACTGAAAATTCCCTCAGTGTCCTATTTTCTTGTTCAGCCATTTCAACAACGACTTCTTCTGCTTCTGCAGTAGGATTATCTCTTTCTCTTCTCTCTCTGTTAGTCTTCTTACAGTCCTCTCAAGCTCAAGGTCAACAGGAACCACTGTTTACGTCTGCTCTTCGTATAAACTGAATGAACACAAATGAAAGAAAGTGTGAAATCACAACTCTAACAAAAAATTAAACAAAAATTAAAACTTCAATCTAGTTAAACCTCAAGGAAACTTAATGTTAACTTAAAACAGTCCCCGGCAACGGCGCCAAAAACTTGATGCTGTTTTACTACAACATGCAAAAATAGCAAGTGCACTAGTCGCTAAGTAATAAGTGATGGTTAGGATATCGTTCCCACGAGGACTGGTAGCAAAGCACTAAGTTCCTAACATTAACAAGTTGAAGCAATCGAATATCTTGGATTGGTGGGAGCAAATTTTAATTGAAAAAACACAAATCAATTTAACAAAGAATTAATTTACAAGGAAAGCAAACGAAACACGAATTCAATTTAGATAACGGTAGGGTTGACTTCGTTGGACTTTTATGGGTTAACCTAGAGTTACACTATTTTCACATTCAGAGAAATGATTGTAATCGGATTCCCTACTATGTTAACATACCCTCTCGGGCTAGTTTTCCTATTCATCCTTATCAACATTCCGCACCCAACAAATTGAAGGTTAATATTCTAAAATCATGAAGCACAAGAATCCTAAATTGATTTCATTAATCTTGAATCTATCTCTAGCATCCAATACTATAATGGTTATTACCCAAGAAGCTTAACATGAATTATTACTCAATCTCATCATGTTCTCACATACAACATTTAATTGCAGAGTACACACAACCAAAGCTCATTCACATGAAATAACACAATCAAATTTAACCCCATTTCAAATCCAAACTACAATCAAAACCCTAACCCATAGAAAATTAGTTCATAGCTAATTAACAATACAAAAACGAAAATAAATAAGCAGTTAAACATAATGAAACTGAGATGAAAGAATGAAATCTCCCCAAAAGATGAATCTTCTAGTCCAATCTGAATCTTCCCTTTAACAATCCGAAAACCTCCAGCTTTTTCTCTAAAGAAATGTAAAAGACGCCTAAACCTACACTCAAGCTCTACCTTTAACAAAAGTTTAGTTTTTCCTTTTATACTTAGTCTAAAAACCCCCCAAAACAACGCACACACAAACTGTGCGTTACAAAACTGAAACATTTGACTGTCGCGGCGGCGAAGATGAAAAATTCCAACTCGTCTCTGCCTAACTTCGCCGCGGCGAAGACAATTTCTTCGCCGGGACGAAGCTCCTTCAAAAGTTCTAAAATTTACAGAACTGCCCTTTTGCTTGCCTCTTCGTTCGATTCTTCGATTTTCGGCTCTCTACCTTGGAAACAAGCTTCTCGTGCGTTGTCCTGCTGGGAACTCTCCTATCTTCTGAAATCCCTCAATTCTGAGTCAAAACAATCCAATTTTGTCTTTATTCGCTCAAAAAGTCCATTTTAACCTAAACGACAAAGTAAAGAATTAAGCACCAATTCAGGTAAAATGCACTAGAAAGTACCTGAAATCCGTCAAAAAGATCAAATGAAAACTGTATAATTTACGGATTATCATTATCCTTTATAAGACCCTACCAAAAACATAAGTTATCCTACCATACTGAGCAGTGTGTTTTTTCTTGGATATAGCTCGCTCATAAAGGATTAGTGCCTCTTTCTACAGGAAAAATTACATAGTAAACAAGCTAAGTTCAATGAAGAGAATTTCCTTACAAGACTGGTTTTAAGTGTTTCCTGTTTAAAGACTTGGATAATGCAGAATCAAATTTCTATTCTAACATTGAAGTTTACATTCATCTTGGGATTTATCTCACGTTTGAATTCTGGTGCTGGTGTTCTAGATTCTTCTCGGTTCTATTCTATTTCTGATATTCTGCCTATAGCTCACACATCTATAAGAGGGTGTTCTGATTTACCAGTTTATTCTCCTGATGTAACAACTAGTTCAAGGTGCTTCAGATTCTGGTTTAGCTAAGTTTCATTGGTGAGTGATCATACTCAATTCTGGTTTAGCTAAAGGTTCATTAGTGAGCTTAGCTCAAGGCGCTTCAGGTTCTGGATTGGCAAGACCCATTGGTGGATGATCTACTTCAAATTCTGGTTTAGCTAAAGTTCATTAGTGAATGACATACTTTAGATTCTGGTTTAGCTAAAGGTTCATTAGTGAGTGATCAGGCTGCATCTTCTGGATTTAGCTAGAAATTGTTCTTCCTATTCCACAGCACAAATCTGTCACCATAACCATCCAATGATTACAAGATCAAATTCTCAGTTTCAACATTCTATATTTAGGCTCATATTACAAGTCTGTCTATTTGTCTAGAGCCAAAAACTGCTGCAGAAGCAGTCATAATTCCTGAATGGAAAACAACTATGAATGAGGAGTTTGATCGCCTATAAGGAACAAACATGGGATTTGGTACCCCTTATGACAGACATGAAGTAGTAGGCTGTAATGGGTTTTAAGACCAAATTGAAACCTGATGGCACCCTTCAAAAGTATAAGGCAAGGTTAGTTACCAAGGGTTTCACAGACGCCTGGATTAGATTACTTTGACACTTTTCACCAGTAATTAAACCTGCAACTATCAGAATCAGTCTTTCTCTTGTTGTCCATAATAGTTGGAAATCCAACAAGTAGACCAATAATGCATTTTTAAATAGGGGCTTACGGAGACAGTATTTATGATGCAACCTGAGGGTTTTACTAATCACTTCATCCTAAAAATGTATGTAGACTTCATAAGGCTCTTACGGCCTCAAACAAGCCCCAAGGGCCTGGTTTGACAAATTAAAACTGATCTTATTGATTGGGGATTTCAAGGCAGTGTTTCTGATACAGCTTGTTCTTTTTAAGAATTGAACTAAAGTAATCTACCTATTGGTGTAGTAGACATATCCTAATTACTGGAATGATTCGACCTGATTGATCAGATTGTTACAGACTTGAAAGTAGGTTTGCTCTAAAAACTCTAGGTGCACTTAACTATTTTTTGGGATTTGAGGTGCATAGAAATGAAGAGATCTATTACTTACGCAAGCCAATACGCACAAGATCTTCTAATCAAAGTTGGGCTCTCACAAGCAAACCTTGTAATACTCTTATGGCAACAGGCACAAGCCTTCTAAAGCAGATAGTGAATTTTTTGACCAACCCTCACTCTTAGAATTCTTGTAGTGGCCTGCAGTATCTAACCTTGTCAAGGCCTGATTTGGCTTTTACTGTCAATAGGTTGAGCCAATTTCTTCAACACCCTACCACCAATCTTGGACAGCCTGTAAGAGGGTTCTTCGGTATATTAAGGGACAATCCACATGTTTGTTCTTTAAGAAACAACAGCACTTTCAGTTAGAGGATATGCTGATGTAGATTGGGCTAGTGACTTAGGTGATAGAAGATCCACTACAGGTACAGTATCTTCCTTGGGGGCAACCTGGTACAATGGTGTTTCTAGGAAACAAAGGTGGTTCATTGTCTTCAACGAGACTGAATATATGGCTCTTAGTCAGGCAACCACTAAATTGGTCTGGATTCAAACCTGTTTCAAGAACTGGAATAGCAATCAATTCTGTCCCCACTCTTTGGTGTGCAATATGAGTGCAAGGGTTTTGTCCTCCAACCCAGTGTTTCATGCTAGAACAAAGCACACGAAATTGATGTGCATTATGTGAGGGAACTGGCTGCTGAAAAAAGACTGTCAGTTCAATATGTGCCTTCAGAATATCAAGTTGCTGATGTTTTGACCAAGGCACTTGCACACATAGGCTCCACACTCTTAAAGAGAAGTTGACTGTATTGCCTTTCCTACCAAAAGAAGAGTTATAGAGCTGATGGATTGGTTAAGACTGATGTATAACTACTATTATGTGATGCTTTTCTAGCTTTGTGTGGAGTTTTGTTTTTTTTCTAGGTTTCTTAAAGCTGCTGTGTAACGTGTGAACTCTAGGAAAGCTGGTGTGTTTTTTTTTTTTTGAACTATTGTGTCATCCTCTATTGAGCTGCCTTATAGCTGATGTTTTTGATGTTTGATATTGTGTGGTATTTCTTTTCTTTGGAAGCTGCAGTATGTTAAACTGGCTACTGTGAAGATTCTAAGTGTGGTTTGAGCTTTGGTGTGAATATTCTGGGAGCTAAAGTGTAAAAACAGATTGAGTTTTGGTATGTGTAGTGAAGTTTTGTTTAAAGGAGATATTGAGAAGAATGTGTAATGTGGATTGTTGTTGGTGTTTTGGTAAGTGTATGGGAGTTTTGTTGAAGGGGAGATGTGAGAAGAATATGTAATGTGGATTGTTATTGGTTATTTGGTAAGTGAAGTGGGTTTTGTTTAAGGGAGATGTTAGAAGATTATGTAATGTGGATTGTTATTGGTATTTTGGTAGTGTAATGGAGTTTTTTTAAGGGAGATGTTGAGAAGAATTTGTATAAAGGTCTGTTTGTATTCTTTACAAGTTTGCAATTTAGTCAAAATTAGGGTGTATTTTGTAATTTTACAATAGCTAATACACTGCGTTTTTTGTATTAAAGGCAATAATTAGCTTGCCCTGTTTCTGTTTTGTCAGTTAGTAAAAATAAAAATTCCAGAAACAGTTTTCAGTTTACTCTTTAGCTCGTTCTTGCTTTACTTTTCTTGTTCTTTGTTTTTCAATAAGTCTAAAATTCTTCATTGGTGAAAATGCCAAAGATGTTAAATTGGAAATGGGAAAGCAAATTCGGTCATGATTGTTATGGTAAGTTTTGATTTTGCTCTTGGTTCTCAAGGCTAAAGGATCTAGCAAATCCCTTTTTAGTTCCTTGGGGTTATCTTCGTGTGGACTAACGTGGTTCAATCATACCCTTGGACCAGCAGCGAGACCCATTCAATGATAAAGTTGGAGGAGCCTCCAAACGTGGGTATGGTTTCTTAACTCTAGACTGTATTTTCTACAAATTTGAATTTAATGCTTGAATTGTAAATTTATGCCCTGATCGTGTTCTAAGGAATGATCCAGGATGTTTATAATTTTTGTTTCTGCTGCCATAACTTGATCATTTCCTAACAGTGGTATTAGAGCCTAGGGTACCAAATTATAGTTTATTGTCTATTTATAACATTATTTGATTAATAACATGTTATTTTGTAAAATCTGCAAATTTGCTTTTGAATGAGCGATTCAATTGATCAATTGGTTTAATATGTGTTGATGGATGTTATATTGGTTGGTTGGTATCCTGGTCGAATGCTTGTGCGTTCGATTTGATTTGGATACATGTTATTACATGAATTGCAAAAACACAAACTGTATTTTTGGGTATTCCAGACTCCATCTCAACGAAATAACAAGCTACAGCACGTACCTACTGGAATTTTCAGGGTTGCCTGTTTCGCCGCGACGAATAAAACTTTGTCGCGATGACAAAGTTGCTATCCCAATTCTCTATTTTTCGTGAAGGGACCAAACAGCAGTTTTTAATAACCTAAAAGCCAATAATCATTCTGCACATACAAGAGGGTAATTAATTTAACCTACCCAATTCAAAATTGATTGTTTTTGAAATGTATGCCTTGTACTTGTTTGTATATTGCATGGTCCCGGTACATGAGCACCTATGGTGAATGTTTTAAATTTTTGGGTATGTATGGTTGTAATTTATTAAATAGGGCCTGCATGTCCTGCCTTCCTTCCCCTTCTCTATGTACATTCTCTTCTCATGTCATTCCCCTCGAATGTAAATCGAGGTTTCTAAATTTATTGATGTAAAATTGCTTTAGATTATTTATTGTAATTTATATGATGTTTTGTAATGTACTTGAGGCGAGCAGGAAAGGCAATTGTACTTGAAGCTTAAGATATTCATTACAAACCCCTAGGTGACCTATCGATTTCTCTAGGCTCGAGGAAATTGGTTTTAGTTAGTATGTATCGGCACGTTTTAATATTTGTTTAGAAGGCAAGTTAATCACACTCCTTGTGCTAAAATCTTACCTTTGGATGTTTTAGGATTGAAAATCTATAAAAATCCAAGCCAAATCCTATGAGTTCCCTTTGAAATTTAGTGAAGAAAATTGAGAGAAAATGGGGTGAGGGTGGCATGTACAAGGGTTGAAGATATGGCTAGGGCTTTTTTCAATGAAACCTTATATCTAATATTATACCCATGTATTCCCATTTTGCCCTTGCACTTTCTATGAAATTTTATCTATATCCTTTAATCAATTACCAAAATACCCTCATTTTTATTATCTTCTTCACATTATTTTGCTTCCTTTCACTTCCCACTTTTTCTACTAATTATGAGTGAAAATACCATTTTACCCCTAACGAAGTTTTAAGGAATTTCCTTCACATTTGTCTAAGGTAACATCAAAGAAATCCAACTACGGGTATTAGGGCATAAATAAAATTACATACCTTGATGTTGTTGTTACAGATTTCGAATTTGGAGGCAAATTCGAAGTTGTTATTGAATGTGGATTGTTCGGAGCCCCATGCTAGGGTTTAATCAAATTACAAAAGACAATGGTGTGATAGTTGAATTTCATTCTGACCATTGTCTTGTAAAGGATAAGTGGACCAGTGAGATATTGCTTCAAGGATCTCTAAAGGATGGTCTCTATCAGCTGCAAGTTTCTTTGCCTACTGCTGAGCAAGTTTCTATGTCTCCTGCCACTTCCATTTCTAGTTCAAATGCTTTCAATTCCACTTTCATCTCTACTGTTGATAGTTGTAGTTTAAATAAAACCTTTGTTTCATATAAATCTGATGTACCACTTAGTTTGATAAAATTATGGCATGCTCGATTAGGACATCCACAAGTCAAAACTCTCAAGAATGTACTGAATAAAGTTCATGTAACTGGTGTTTTTGATAATAACATTTTCTGTGAATCCTACCAATTTGGGAAGTTGTCTCAAATCTCTTTTCCCAAGTCTGGTTCTACAACCACAAAACCTCTTGAGTTGGTATATTCTGATTTGTGGGGTCCTGCACCTGTGAGCTTCTCTGAAGGCTTTAAATATTACATGTTACTTGTAGATGATTACAGTAGGCATATGTGGATATATCCCTTAAAATTTAAGTTAGAAGCTCTTCAAGTTTTTACCTATTTTCATAGGTTTGCTGAGAAACAATTAGATGCCAAGCTTAAGTTTTTACAAACTAACTGGGGGGAAGAGTTTAGATCTTTTACTGGATATTTATAGGAGCATGGTATTGGTTTTAGGCATCCTTGTCCTTACCTTCACCAACAAAATGGTAGGATAGAAAGAAGACACAGAATTATTACTGAGTTTGGTCTGACTTTGTTGGCACATGCTAGTATGCCATTATGTCTCTGGTGGCAAGCCTTTAGTACAACAGTTTTTATTGTAAATAGACTGCCTTCATCTGTCTTAGAGGATGTTTCACCTTATCAGAAATTGTATAATAGGGAACCTGAGTATCCTGCCTTGAAAGTGTTTGGATGTTGTTGTTATCTGATGCGTGTTTACTACAACATGCAAAAATAGCAAGTGCACTAGTCGCCCAAGTAATAGAGTGATGGGTAGGATATCGTTCCCACGAGGACTGGTAGCAAAGCACTAAGTTCCGAACGTTAACAAGTTAAAGCAATCGAATATCTTGGATTGGTGGGAGCAAATTTTAATTGAAAGAAAACAAAAATCAAATTTAACAAAGAATTAATTTTTAACAAGGAAAGCAAACGAAACACAGAATATCAATTTAAGTAGAACGGGTAGGGTTTTGACTTCGTTTGGACTTTTATGGGTTAACCTAAAAGTTACACTATTTTCAGATTCACGAGAAATGATTGTAAATCGGATTCGCTACTATGTTAACATACCCTCTCGGGCTATGTTTTCCTATTCATCCTTATCAACATTCCGCACCCAACAAATTGGAAGGTTAATAATTCTAAAATCATGAAGCACAAGAATCCTAAATTGATTTCATTAATCTTGAATCTATCTCTAGCATCCAATACTAAATGGTTATTACCCAAGAAGTAACATGATTATTTCTCAATCTCATCATGTTCATCACATACAACATTTAATTGCAGAGTAACACACAACCAAAGCTCATTCACATGAAAATACACAATCAATACTTAACCCATTTCAAATCAACTACAATCAAAACCCTAACCCATAGAAAATTAGTTCATAGCTAAATTAACAATACAACAACGAAATAGAAGTAAGCAAGGTACCATAATGAAACTGAGATGAAAGAATAGAAATCTCCCCAAAAGATGAATCTTCTAGTCCAAATCTGAATCTTCCCTTTAACAATCCGAAAAACTCCAGCTTTTTCTCTAAAGAAAATGTAAAAGACGGCTTAACCTAACGCTCAAGCTCTACCTTTAACAAAGTTTAGTTTTTCCTTTTATACTTAGTCTAAAAACCCAGCCAAAAACACGCACCACGAACTGTGCGTTTACAAAACTGAAACATTTGACTGTCGCCGCGGCGAAGAGAATGCTTCGCCGCGGCGAAGAATGAAAAATTCCAACTGTCTCTGCTAACTTCGCCGCAGCGAAGACAATTTCTTCGACGGGGCGAAGCTGCTTAAAAGTTCTGAAATTTACAAAACTGCCCCTCTGCTTGCCTCTTCTTTCGATTCTTCGATTTTCGGCTCTCTACCTTGGAAACAAGCTTCACGTGCGTTGTCCTGCTCGGAACTCTCCTATCTTCTGAAATCCGCAATTCTGAGTCAAAACAATCCCATTTTGTCTTTATTCGCTCAAAAAGTCCATTTTAACCTGAAACACAAAAGTAAAGAATTAAGCACCAATTCAGGTAAAAATGCACTAGAAAGTACCTGAAATCAGTCAAAAGATCAAATGAAAACTGTATAATTTACGGATTATCAACTACCCCCAAACTAAAGAGATGCTCGTCCCGAGCATACCGTACAAAAAAACGAAAACAAAGAAAACAATGCAAAACAAAAACATGAAAACTGCACACAACTGAAAAACAAAATAAAAGAATTCAAATGCCACAATGATTGCCTAGAAATTGCACATGTCTCAAAATTGTTGAAAAATTGTTATCAGGAAATGTTCGACATTCAGGAAGTAATAAGCTACATCGACTGTCTTCCTCAATCGGCTCCATCAAGTGGTAATCCCCACTTCAATCCACATTCCAACTTCCCGGATTATTTTATGCAAAAATTGTAAAGTTCATCAATGGTGGCAGACTCCATAAGCCTAAATATCGAACTGCTCCACTAATGAGGACTAAACACAGATGAGAATCAAAAGGTCTTTAAAGGCTTGTAATGTTAGGCTCGGTCATGGGCTCCAATAAAAGGATAGGAAACAAAGTAAGAGAACTCGGTTGTCCTAAAGCAAAACTCCAATCACATCGAAACCCACACTTTCTCCACACCAATCGACATGTCTACTAATTCACAGCCTTCAAACGCGTATTCTTAAACTTTTGGATACCATAATGCAGGGAGACTCGTTTAAGGTGTACGTGGCGTGTTTAACCCGAGGTCGCCAAATACTGCTAGGCAGTTTTTAAGGCGGGTTCTGGTTTCCAGCCGGTATACCCTTAAACAGGCAGCATTGTGTTCGACATTTTTTTTTTTTTTTTTACAACAGTAGAATTGAATTGAGGTGATACCTCCTTTGTTTTATTCTTTTATCTCAACCCCCACATCATTCTTTTTGGTCTCTTCTCATTTTTCTTCTCTTAACCCCCAAACTAATCTTTAACTCAATTGTACACTCACTGTTCGTCTCGGGTTTTGCACTAAGATCGAATTCTCCTAAAGGTATGATAAAGGTTTAGGGTAACGAAATTTACAAAACTTTGTTTCAAGAAAAATAAAGCACAATTCAAAATGGCTCAAATGGGTGACTAGTGAAAATTTCAATCATGGTTGGCTAGAAAGGCTCAAATGTTCCAAAAATTGCCTAAATTCCTCAACCATGTCTAATCCTAAAATTTTGCCTCAAGCATTTCTCAACAGGTTCTAGAATCCACCAACTTATCAAGACTTGCCTAATCGCATAAAATGAATCTAAGCATGCCGAAAAAATGAAAATTGTGGGTTGAACCACTCAACAAAACCTCAATCAGAATCCAGTCAATAAACGTAAACTTGAAGCAATGCTTAACATTTCTCAACAATAAAAATTCAACAATCTTATTTCCATTGATTATACAAAATCATCATCGGCAAAACAGAACAACCAAAAGAAAAATACAACACAAAACTAAGTTTTTTTTTTTTTTTTTTTTTTTTTTTTTTGACTTTTAAGGTGTACGCGGCGTTGTTAAACCGAGGTTGCCAAATACTGCTAGCAGTTTTTAAGGCGGGTTTTGGTTTCCAGCCAATATACCCTTAAAATAAATTCCACATCAAAATTTCAAAAACAATCCACACTTCTAAAATTCGCAATTCAACCCCAAACTACGATATTTCAATTCACAGCAAACTTAAGGGGTTCTGGTTTCCAGCCAATATACCCTTAAAATAAATTCCACATCAAAATTTCAAACAATCCACACTTCTAAAATTCGCAATTCAACCCCAACTACGATATTTCAATTCAACACAAACACTTCAAATAATCAACAACCACACTTCTAACAATCAATAGGCTTACAAACTTCTCAACATGAATCACAATAAAACTCAACAAACCAAATTTCTCAAGTTAAAAGTCGCAAATTTTTAGATCACGATTATAGACTAAAAATTTTCCAAAATAAGGCTTTGGGTTTTCGAGATCTTACCATATGAGGTGTTTGCCCACCATAATTGCTCAGAAACGATCCAAACAAGAAAACCCAAATTTTTGATCCAAAATTTTGTGAAATTTTTGTTGGAAAATTGTTGTTGAAATGGGTTGTTTTGGTGTTAGGAATGTTGTGGAGTGATTATTTTGGTTGGAAAAGCAAATAGAAGTGAAAGATTGAAGGTGGGAAAATTTGCTCTCAACTCAAGATGCAAGGCGGCGTGAAAAATGAAAGAAGAAAAGTTGATATTTATAGAAAAGGCTCTTCGCCGCGGCGAAGTTCATCACGCTAAACCCTAAAAATTTCCCAGGTTTCGCCGCGGCGAAGATAATTCTTCGCGGGCGAAAACTTCTCGAGAGTTCAAGGCTAACTTCGCCTCGGCGAAGAAAATTTCTTCGCCGCGGCGAAATGCTTAGCAAATTTTAGCACATTAATTCTTTACTTCGCCGCGGTGACAACAATTACTTCGCCGCGGCTAAACACTCCGTAGCAAACCTGCATTCTTCATGTCTCTTGCGCGGCGAAGTCTGGAAAATTTCATACCTCCTTTGCTCTATACTTCACCTGGAACACCTGAAACAATAAAAACATCAAATTTTATACAGACTCTAATGCGAAAAGACGAATTCAAACAACAAAAATTTAAAATCAAAAAGTTAACAACACTTGGGTTGCCTCCCAAGAAGCGCTTGTTTATAGTCGGAAGCTTGACTCTCTCAATTCTTTAGGTTGGGATATCCAGCGGTTGGGATGAACTTGCAACATCACCCCCTCAATGTATGGCTTCAACCTCTGTCCCATGTTACGTGAAAGTGCCCTTTTCCTCATGTGGACTTTCACTGCTCTGGAGCATGTATCCTCCTTATCGTGAATGGTCGACCATCTAGACTTAAGTTTTCCGGGAAGAGCCTAAGTCTAGAGTTGAACAACAATACTTTCTGCCCAACTTCAAAAGCCTTGATCCGGATGTGCTTGTCGTGCCACCTTTTTGTCTTTCTTTATAGTTCCGGGCATTTTCATAAGCTTCGAGACGAAACTCATCCAGCTCGTTCAAAGTCAGCATTCTATCCTCCCCCGCGGCTTCAAGTCCAGTTCAATTGCTTGACGGCCCAGTATGCCTTATGTTCAAGTTCTACCGACAAGTGGCACGCCTTCCATAGACCAATCTGAACGGAGACATACCAATTGGGGTTTTAAATGCAGTGCGATAAACCCAAACCATCGTCAATTCCGTGACCAATCCTTCCTCGAGGCATTGACTGGCTTTTCTAAAATTCCCTTCAGTTCTCTATTCCCAGTTCCACTTGTCCGCTCGTTTGGGATGGTAGGTGTTGCCCACTTATGTGTCATCCATACTTGCTCAGCAGTGCATCCAATTGCCTATTGCAAAAATGTGATCCCATCACTAATAATCGCCCGTGGCACACCAAACCTTGAGAAAAATTCTTCCTCACGAAATTAATCCACCACCCTAGCATCATTAGTTGGCAATGCAACTGCCTCAACCCATTTCGAACATAATCTACTGCTACCAAGATAACGTGTTCCCATAAGAACTTGGGAAAGGACCATGAAATCAATCCCCCAAACGTCAAAAATTTCAACCACCAGGATGTTGTTCAACGGCATCTCATCTCTTTTGAAATACTCCCCATCCGTTGACATTGGTCACACTCCTGGATCATCCGGAAGGAATCCTAAAAGGGTTGGCCAATAAAACCAGATTGTAGCACCTTCGCTGCTGTTCTCGCTCCCCAAAATGGCCACCTACTTCCTTTGCATGACAATGCCTTAGATGCTCTCCGTTTCTTCCTCCGGGACACATCTCCGTATCATTGTCAGTCAGTGTTGTACAGGAACGGCTCTTCCCAAAAATAGTATTTTAAATCGAGAAAAATTTTCTCTTCTGTTGAAACGTCATACCACTTGGGAGCACCCTTGATGATAGATAATTTGCAAAGTCCGCGTACCATGGTGCTTCGTCCATTTCATCAGTTTCCATCCGAAATGTTCTGAAATTGGCATTTCCACCTCATCTCCCTTGATTGGTTCTCAATTCCGACAAATGATCGCTACTACATTTTCCGACCTTTTTGTCCCGAATCTCCAACTCAAAATCTTGAAGTAGTAGAATCCATCTATCAACCGAGGTTTTGCTTTTGCTTCGCCAATAGGTGTCTGAGTGCGTGATGGTCCGTGTAAACGATTACCTTCGCACCTAAAAGGTAAGAACGAAACTTGTCAAAAGCAAACACCACAGCCAATAATTCTTTTTCAGTAGTGGTGTAATTCAGTTGTGCGTCAACAAGTGTCTTGCTAGCATACTGAATTACATGCAACACTTTATTTTTTCTCTGGCCTAACATACCCCTAAAGCAAGTCACTAGCATCACACATTAGCTCAAATGGCAGTCCCCAATCAGGAACTGCAAAATAGGTGCAGAAACTAGCAATTTTTTTAAAGTTAAGAAAGCATGCATGCAATCATCATCAAATTAAAAACAACATCTTTATTCAATAGATTGCAAAGGGGTTTAGAGATCTTAGAAAAATCCTTTATGAAGCGTCTGTAAAACCCCGCCATGCCCTAAGAAGCTTCGACTGCTTTGACATTGATGGCGGTGGCAGCTTCTCAATACTTCTGTCTTGCCCGATCAACTTCAATCCATCCTTGGAAATCCTATGCCCAGCACATTCCCTCTGGACCATGAAGTGACATTTCTCCCAGTTCAGCACCAAATTTTTTCCTTGCATCGCTGCAAAACAAGAGACAGATTTGTTAGACAATTATCAAAAGATGACCCAAAAACTGAGAAGTCATCCATGAAGACTTCTATGAATCTTTCCCCATGTCTCCAAAGATTGACATCAGCATCTTGGAATGTTGCTGGTGATTGCATAACCCAAACGGCATTCTTCGATAAGCAAAGTGCCATAGGGGCAAGTGAAGGTCGTTTTCTCTTGATCTCGGAGCGATGGCAATTTGGTTATATCCTGAATAGCCATCCAGGAAACAGTAATATGATCTCCTGCCAATCTCTCAACATCTGATCGATGAAGGGCAATGGAAAATGATCCTTCCTTGTCGCCTCGTTCGTTTACGGTAATCAATGCATACTCTCCAACCCGTTATCGTCCTTGTTGGAATCAACTCCTTACTCTCATTCTTCACAACGGTAATCCCTCCTTTCTTTGGAACAACTTGTACCGGGCTCACCCACGGACTATCGGAAATCGGATAATGATCCCTGCATCCAAGATTTTCACAACTCCTTTCTCACCACAATCTCCGTTTGGTTGCACCCTTGGCTTAAGTCATCCTCCATGAGAATCTTATGCATGCAAAAGAGGGTGAGATGCCTCTAATGTCCGCAATGGTCCATCCAATCGCCAGTCTATGTTCTCTCAACACTCTAATCAACTTTCTTCCTCTAAGGCACTAAATCTGCACTAATAATCACCGAAAAAGTATCTGAATCTCCAAGATAGACATATTTGAGGTGTGGCGGTAAAGGTTTCAGTTCGAGCTTTGGGGCTTCTTAGTATTTTCCTTTTCCCTCTCTTTGTCAAGGTCAAACTCCTCAAATTCTGCATCTTGACTCTCCTCAATTGGTTGGAGTGCTTCTAACATTCTAGCACAATCGTTCCTTGCTGATTCTTCAACCTCTATCTGTTTCGATTTGGCTACAGCTTCTAGAGGTAATTTTGGGCTGTTTTCTCCATGGACTCCACAACAAGTTCATCCACCACGTCCACACTAAAACATGAATCCGCTTCCGATGGAAACTTCATTGCATCAAACACGTTAAAAGTTACTGTTTCATCCTGAACCCTTAACAGCAACTTTCCTTCCTGCACGTCAATCAGTGCTCTCCCCGTGGCCAAGAATGGTCCGGCCAAAATGAGAGGAATCTCCTTATCCTCTTCCATGTCCAGCACTACAAAGTCGCGCTGGAAAAATTATCTTCCCACCTTCACTAATACATCCTAACTATCCCCTCGGGTGCTTACATCGACCGATCCGCTAGTTGCAACGAAATTATCGTTGGCTTCACTTCACCAATCCTAATCTCCTGAAAACAGAAAAGGGCATCAAATTTAACTAGCTCCTAAATCACAAAGCACACGATCAAAAGTAATATCCCCTATAACACAAGGAATAGTAAAACTCCTGGATCTTTGAGCTTTGGGGGTATTTCTTCTGGAGGATTGCATGCACTCTTCCGTTAGCATCACCGTTTCCTCATCTTCTAATTTCCTCTTGTTCGAAAGTATCTCCTTCAGGAACTTCGCATAACTTGGCATTTGCTGTATTGCATGCCAAAAGGAATGTTGATATGCATTTTTAAAAATTTCAATGAATTTCGAAAATTGCTTATCCTGATTCTTCTTCATCTCTGAGGAAAAGGCACGGTGGGGTGTGATGAGCTAATTCTGGTGGTATCTCGGGGAATGGCAATTTCTCTTTTTCTTTTGCCTTTCATCTCTTTCTTGTTCTCTTCCCCTAAGGCACCTGAATTCTCTTCACAAATAATCTCTTCATCAATTCTCTCTTCATACTCTTCCTTTCCGGGTTGCTCCACCTCTTTGTAGACTGACTACCTTTTCCAAACATGTCCCACTTCTCAAAATTATTGCATTTGCTTGTTCACGTGGGTTGGTTATAGTATTATTGGTAGAGAACCCGTGGTCTATCATTCAGCTTCTCGGCCAATTGGCATTGTACCTCAAGATTCGAATGGACGCCCCTGATTTCTAAAGTTTGTCCTCGTCTCATTCATGAACCCTGTAGTCTCTTGCTGAATTTACCGAACAAATCCTCCAACTTCGACACTCTTTGATCCCCCGGTTGATTGGTCACCCCTGGTGGGTATTTGGAACTTGCCTCTGGTTCATGGTTACCTGTTGATTATGATTTCCCCAAGCCAGATTTGGATGATGTCTCCACCCTGGGTTGTATGTGTTGGAGAACGGGTTGTTCGGTGTCTTTGATTTCCTGCCCAAGTATTTACTGCTCCGTTGATGAAGACGACGATGCAAATGTGTTTCTGACTTAGCACTCGCTGCTCACATGGTTTCCTGCACAAAAATCACAAGTTAGTTGGGGTGCTTGTATAGAATTTACCTGTATAGTTCCCAACTGTTTTTGGAGTGCAGTGAGTTGGGCTGAGATGGCTGTGAAAGATCTACTTCATGAAGACCGAAGATTTCTCGTTGTTACTCTCTCATTCGGTCTTTGATAGTTTGTTGCTTGCTAAAACCTCAAGCAACTCATACGCTTCTTCAGGTGTCTTATTTTGCAAAGCCCCTCCTGAAGCTGATCCACCATGGTTTGCACGTTACCCATCAAACCATTATAGAATGTTTGGACTTGAAGCCAAACTGGCAAACCATGATGTGGGCACTTCCATCAATTCCTTGTATCTCTCCCAGGCCTCGTACAACGACTCGGCATCATCTTGTAGAATGATGTGATCATTTTCACACTTCGCTGACTTCGCTGGAGGAAAGAACTTGGTCAAGAATTTTTGTGCCAGATCATTCCATGTTGTAATCGTTCCCGGTGGTATGCCATTAACCACCCTTTGCTTTATCTCCAATGAGAATGGGAATAAACGCAGCCTAATAGCATCATCCGACACCATTTGACTTAAGGTATCGCAATTTCAGGAAATTTGCAATGTGCTGATTCGGATCCTCCTTCAAATCTCCGTTGAATCTTACCAACTGCTGGATCATCTGGATGATTGCCGGCTTGATCTCGAAGTTGTTAGCTTGTACTGTAGGTTCTAGGAATACTTGACCCACTTCCGGTCACTGTGGGAACTGAAAATTCCCTCAGTGTCCTATTTTCTTGTTCAGCCATTCAACAACGACTTCTTCTGCTTCTGCAGTAGGATTCTTCTTTCTCTTTCTCTCTGTTTAGTCTTCTTACAGTCCTCTCAAGCTCAAGGTCAACAGGAACCACTGGTTGACGTCTTGCTCTTCGTATAAACTGAATGACAAATGAAAGAAAAGTGAAATCACAACTCTAACAAAATTAAAAACAAAAATTAAAACTTCAATCTAGTTAAACTCAAGGAAAACTTAATGTTAACTTAAAAACAGTCCCCGGCAACGGCGCCAAAAACTTGATGCGGGTTTACTACAACATGCAAAAATAGCAAGTGCATAGTCGCAAGTAATAGAGTGATGGGTAGGATATCGTTCCCACGAGGACTGGTAGCAAAGCACTAAGTTCCTAACATTAACAAGTTGAAGCAATCGAATATCTTGGATGGTGGGAGCCAATTTTAATTGAAAGAAAACAAAATCAAATTTAACAAAGAATTAATTTTTAACAAGGAAAGCAAACGAAACACAGAATATAATTAAGTAGAAAGGGTAGGGTTTTGACTTCGTTGGACTTTTATGGGTTACATAAGAGTACACTATTTTCACTTCACGAGAAATGATTGTAAATCGGATCACTACTATGTTAACATACCCCTCGGGCTATGTTTTCCTATTCATCCTTATCAACATTCCGCACCCACACAATTGAAGGTTAATAATTCTAAAATCATGAAGCCACAGAATCCTAAATTGATTCTTATTCTTGAATCTATCTCTAGCCTCAATACTATAATGGTTATTACCAAGAAGCTTAACATGAATTATTACTCAATCTCATATGTTCATCACATACAACATTTAATTGCGAGAAACACACAACCAAAGCATTCACATGAAAATAACACAATCAAATACTTAACCCATTTCAAATCCAAACTACAATCAAAACCCTAACCCATAGAAAATTAGTATAGCTAAATTAACAATACAAAAAGAAAAAATAGAAGTAGCAAGTAAACATAATGAAAACTGAGATGAAAGAATAGAAACTCCCCAAAAGATGATATTCTAGTCCAAATCTGAATCTTCCCTTTAACAATCCGAAAAACTCCAGCTTTTTCTCTAAAGAAAATGTAAAAGACGGCTAAACCTAACAGCTCAAGCTCTACCTTTAACAAAAGTTTAGTTTTTCCTTTATACTTAGTCTAAAAACCCAGCCAAAAACACGCACACACGAAAATGTGCGTTTACAAAACTGAAACATTTGACTGTCGCCGCGGCGAGAATGAAAAATCCAACCGTCTCTGCCTAACTTCGCCGCGGCGAAGACAATTTCTTCGCCGGGACGAAGCTCCTTCAAAAGTTCTAAAATTTACAGAACTGCCCCTTTGCTTGCCTCTTCGTTCGATTCTTCGATTTCGGCTCTCTACCTTGGAAACAAGCTTCATCGTGCGTTGTCCTGCTGCGGAACTCTCCTATCTTCTGAAATCCGCTCAATTCTGAGTCAAAACAATCCAATTTTGTCTTTATTCGCTCAAAAAGTCCATTTTAACCTGAACACGAAAAGTAAGAGAATTAGCACCCATTCAGGTAAAAATGCACTAGAAAGTACCTGAAATCCGTCAAAGATCAATGAAAACTGTATAATTTACGGATTATCATTATCCCTTATAAGACCCTACCAAAAACATAAGTTATCCTACCATACTGAGCAGTGTGTTTTTCTTGGATATAGCTCAGCTCATAAAGGATATAGTGCCTTCTCTTCACAGGAAAAATTTACATAGTAAAACAAGCTAAGTTCAATGAAGAGGAATTTCCTTACAGACTGGTTTTAAGTGTTCCTGTTTAAAGACTTGGAAATGCAGAATCAAATTTCTATTCTAACATTGAAGATTTACATTCATCTTGGGATTTATCTCACTGTTTGAATTCTGGTGTGGTGTTAGATTCTTCGGTTCTATTCTATTTCTGATATTTCTGCCTATAGCTCACACATCTATAAGAGGGTGTTCTGATTTACCAGTTATTCTCCTGATGTAACAAATTAGTTCAAGGTGCTTCAGATTCTGGTTAGCTAAGGTTCATTGGTGGTGACATACTTCAAATTCTGGTTTAGCTAAAGGTTCATTAGTGAGCTTAGCTCAAGGCGCTTCAGGTTTGGATTGGTAAAGACCCATTGGTGGATGATCTACTTCAAATTCGGTTTAGCTAAGGTTCATTAGTGAATGATCATACTTTAGATTCTGGTTTAGCTAAAGGTTCATTAGTGAGTGATCAGGCTGCTATTTCTGGAATTTAGCTAGAAATTGTTCTTCCTATTCCACAGCACAAATTGTCACCAATAACATCCAATGATTACAAGATCAAAGTCTCAGTTCAACATTCTTAGGTTAGGCTCATATTCAAGTTGTCTATTTTGCTAGAGCCAAAAACTGCTGCAGAAGCAGTCATAATTCTGAATGGAAAACAACTATGAATGAGGAGTTTGATGCACTATTAAGGAACAAAACAGGGATTTGGTACCCCTTATGACAGAAATGAATGTAGTAGGCTGTAAGTGGGTTTTTAAGACCAAATTGAAACCTGATGGCACCCTTCAAAAGTATAAGGCAAGGTTAGTTACCAAGGGTTTCAGCAGACGCCTGGATTAGATTACTTTGACACTTTTTCACCAGTAATTAAACCTGCAACTATCAGAATCATGCTTTTCTTGTTGTCCATAATAGTTGGGAAATCCAACAAGTGACATCAATAATGCATTTTTAAATAGGGAGCTTACGGAGACAGTATTTATGATGCAACCTGAGGGTTTTACTAATCAGCTTCATCCTAAACATGTATGTAGACTTCATAAGGCTCTTTACGGCCTCAAACAAGCCCCAAGGGCCTGGTTTGACAATAAAAACTGATCTTATTGATTGGGGTTCAAGGCAGTGTTTCTGATACAAGCTTGT
Organism: Pistacia vera; assembly: GCF_008641045.1. Taxonomy (NCBI): domain Eukaryota; kingdom Viridiplantae; phylum Streptophyta; class Magnoliopsida; order Sapindales; family Anacardiaceae; genus Pistacia; species Pistacia vera. The sequence goes on along the minus strand of NW_022195050.1, from coordinate 16,795 downwards.
TCTTTTTAAGAATTGAACTAAAGTAATCTACCTATTGGGTGTAGACGATATCCTAATTACTGGGAATGATTCGACCTTGATTGATCAGATTGTTACAGACTTGAATAGTAGGTTTGCTCTAAAAACTATGGTGCACTTAACTATTTTTTGGGATTTGAGGTGCATAGAAATGAAGAGGATCTATACTACGCAAGCCAAATACGCACAAGATCTTCTAATCAAAGTTGGGCTCCACAATGCAAACCTTGTAATACTCTTATGGCAACAGGCACAGCCTTCTAAAAGCAGATAGTGAATTTTTTGACCAACCCTCACTCTATAGAAGTCTTGTAGGTGGCCTGCAGTATCTAACTTGTCAAGGCCTGATTTGGCTTTTACTGTCAATAGGTTGAGCCAATTTCTTCAACCACCCACCAATCATTGGACAGCCTGTAAGAGGGTTCTTCGGTATATTAAAGGGACAATCCAACATGGTTTGTTCTTTAAGAAAACACAGCACTTTCAGTTAGAAGGATATGTGATGTAGATTGGGCTAGTGACTTAGGTGATAGAAGATCCACTACAGGGTACAGTATCTTCCTTGGGGGCAACCTGGTACATGGTGTTCTAGGAAACAAAGGTGGTTGCATTGTCTTCAACGAGACTGAATATATGGCTCTTAGTCAGGCAACCACAAATTAGTTGGATTCAGAACCTGTTTCAAGAACTTGGAATAGCAATCATCTGTCCCCACTCTTTGGTGTGACAATATGAGTGCAAGGGTTTGTCCTCCAAACCAGTGTTTCATGCTAGAACAACAGCACATCGAAATTGTGTGCATTATGTGGGGAACTGGCTGCTGAAAAAAGACTGTCAGTTCAATATGTGCCTTCAGAATATCAAGTTGCTGATGTTTTGACCAAGGCACTTGCACACATAGGCTCCACACTCTTAAAGAGAAGTTGATCGTATGCCTTCCTACCTAAAGAAGAGTTATAGAGCTGATGGATTGGTTAAGACTGATGTATAACTACTATTATGTGATGCTTTTCTAGCTTTGTGTGGATTTTGTTTTTTTTCTAGGTTTCTTAAGCTGCTGTGTGGTGAACTCTAGGAAAGCTGGTGTGTTTTTTTTTTTTTGAACTATTGTGTCCTCCTCTATGAAGCTGCCTTATAGCTGATGTGTTTTGATGTTGTTGATATTGTGTGGTATTTCTTTTCTTTGGAAGCTGCAGTATGTTAAAACTGGCTACTGTGAAGATTCTAAGTGTGGTTTGAGCTTTGGTGTGATAATTCTGGGAGCTAAGTGTAAAAACAGATTGGAGTTTTGGTATGTGTAGTGAAGTTTTGTTTAAAGGGAGATATTGAGAAGAATGTGTAATGTGGATTGTTGTTGGTTTGGTAAGTGTAGTGGAGTTTGTTGAGGGGAGATGTTGAGAAGAATATGTAATGTGGATTGTTATTGGTTATTTGTGTGTAGTGGAGTTTTGTTTAAGGGGAGATGTTGAGAGATTGTAATGTGGATTGTATTGGTTATTTGGTAAGTGTAATGGAGTTTTTTTTAAGGGGAGATGTTGAGAAGAATTTGTATAAAGGGATCTGTTTGTATCTTTACAAGTTTGCAATAGTCAAAATTAGGGTGTATTTTGTAATCTTTACAAATAGCTAATACACTGCGTTTTTTGTATTAAAGGCAATATAAATTAGCTTGCCCTGTTTCTGTTTGTCAGTAGTAAAAAATAAATTCCAGAAACAGTTTTCAGTTTACTCTTTAGCTCGTTCTTGCTTTGACTTTTCTGTTCTTGTTTCTTCAATAAGTCTAAAATTCTTATTGTGAAAATGCAAAGATGTTAAATTGGGAATGGGAAAAGCAAATGTCGGTCATGATTGTTATGGTAAGTTTTGATTTTGCTCTTGGTTCTCAAGGCTAAGAGGATCTAGCAAATCCTTTTAGTTCCTTGGGGTTATCTTCGTGTGGACTAACGGTGGTTCAATATACCCTTGGACCAGCAGGAGACCATTCAATGATAAAGTTGGAGGAGCCTCAAACGTGGGTATGGTTTCTAACTCTAGACTGTATTTTCTACAAATTTGAATTTAATGCTTAGATTGTAAATTTATGCCCTGATCTTGGTTCTAAGGAATGATCCAGATGTTATAAATTTGTTTCTGTGCCACCTAACTGATCATTTCCTAACAGTGGTATTAGAGCCAGGGTACCAAATTTATAGTTTATTGTCTATTTATAACATGTATTTGATTAATAACATGTTATTTTGTAAAATCTGCAAAATTTGCTTTGAATGAGGATTCAATTGATCAATTGGTTTAATAATGTGTGATGGATGGTATATGGTTGGTTGGTATCCTGGTCGAATGCTTGTGGTTCGATTTGATTTGGATACATGTTATTACATGAAAAATTGCAAAAACACAAATGTATTTTTTGGGATTTCCAGACTCCATCTCAACGAAATAACAAGCTACAGCAACGTACCTACTGGAATTTTCAGGGTTGCCGTTTCGCCGCGACGAAATAAAACTTTGTCGCGATGACAAAGTTGCTATCCCAATTCTCTATTTTTCGTGAAGGGACCAAACAGCAGTTTTAAAACCTATAAAGCCAATAATCATTCTGCACATACAAGAGGTAATTAATAATTAACCTACCCAATTCAAAATTGATTGTTTTTGAAATGTATGCCTTGTACTTGTTTGTATATGCATGGTGGCCGGTACATGAGCACCTATGGTGAAGTGTTTAAATTTTTGGGTATGTATGGTTGTAATATTAAATAGGGCCGCATGTCTGCCTCCTTCCTTCTCTATGTACATTCTTTCTCATGTCATTCCCCTCGAATGTAAATCGAGGTTTCAAATTTATGATGTAAAATTGCTTTAAGATTAATTTTATTGTAAATTTAGTATGATGTTTTTGTAATGTACTTGAGGCGGAGCAAAGGAAGAGGCAATTGTACTTGAAGACTTAAGATATTCATTACAAGACCTAGGTGACCTATCGATTTCTCTAGGCTCGAGGAAATTGGTTTTAGTTAAGTATGTTCGGCACGTTTATATATTTGTTTAGAATGCATGCTAAGGTGAATGTTCAATAACATGCCAACAATGTCATTCTAACAAAGATAATGTTCTGGTGAGACATTAAATAATAAACCCCCATTAAAGGATATTAAGTCACGTATGCCTTCCATCACCATGATTTAATCAAACCACTATTCGTCCGAACCTTGTTCGCCAAAGCGAAGGGTAACTTCTACCAGTGGAGGTTAAAATTTGGAGTTTTCCTTAATGGTGATGGGTTGACTTAAAATGACGGTTTGCTTGTTCGCCAAAGCAAAGGTGATAAACGCGTCATAGGCATAGTAGAGAAGTCACATATTGTGTGTACACTGTGGCATGTGGTGTTCGCTTTACTGATACTGAGAATCACACTTGAGGATGGTAGTTTGGGCCATATGGGTAATAGTAGATAGATTAACTAAATCAGCCCATTTTCTTCTAGTAAAGGAGAGCACTACCTCAGTCAATTGGCCCAGATTTACAGTAAGGAGACAGTTAGACTTCATGGGGTACCCAAGATAATAGTATTAGATAGAGATTCCAGATTTGTCTCAGCTTTTTGGACCAGTTTACAGAGAAAACTTGGGTACCAGATTGGCATTTAGTACAACCTATCATCCTCAGACAAATGGCCAGAATAAGAGAACGAATCAAGTACTGAGAATATGTAAAGGCATGTTGTATGGATTATGAATGTCCTGGTATGAGATGTTACCCTTGATGGAGGTTGCTATAATAATGTTATCAGTCTACAATTAAGATGGCTCCTTACAAGGCTTTGTAGTAGCGATGTAAATCCCCACTACATTAGGATGAGATAGGCGGAGAAAAATGGTTTAAATACAGCTCTTAGCCAGAAAAAACTCAGAAAATGATAGAAGATGTCAAGTTGATCGAAATCAATGAACCAAGCCCAAGACAAACAGAAAAGTTATGCAGATTGAAGAGAAAATAGTGAGTTCGAAGTGGGTAATAAGTGTTTCTGAAAGTTTTCCCTTATAAGCAGGTAAACGTTTTTGTGGCAAAGGAAAGTTAGCACTGAGTACGTTGGTCCATTTGAAGTGTTACAACGAGTGGGAAAAATAGCTTATAAGTTGGCACTACCACCCAGTATGGATAGGGTCCATTACATGTTCCATGTCTCGATGTCAGAAGTAGTCAATGATCCCTCCCATATACTGAAAGTAGAGGAGCTAGACTTAGAAGGGAATCTTATTTATGAGGAGCGACCAGTACAGTATTGGACAGAAAGGTTAAAGAGCTCCGAAATAAAAGTATCTCTCTAGTGAAAGCTCATGGAGGAACCATAAAGTTGAAGAGGCTACTGGGAGGTGAGCAAGATATGCAGAACTGTTACCCGGAGTTGTTGTTTGAATTTCCGGGACGAAATTCTTTTAGGACGGGAGAATTGTAACGCCACATTGAGGTGCGTAACCTATTTTATGCTTGTTTGCCCTTAGTTAAGCTTATATGATCTTAGTGTTGCCTGTTTTCCATGGTTTGTTTGTTTAAGCCGGAGGATTGGCGAAGTTGGGAATGCAAATTTCGCCCAGGCAAAGAAGAAAGTTCCCGTGGCGATGTGCTCTAGAATTTTTCGCCGAGCGAAGAAAAATCTTCACCGGGGCAAAGAGCTGGTGGAATTTTGAGAAAATTCTAGAGAAATTTCCTTAAGGGAAAAAATGACCATTCTACCCCTAATTAGTTGAAAATGTGGGGAGTGAAAAGTAAGGAAATTTTATGGAGAATGCAATGGTGATGAGGGCATTTTTGTAATTGACTATAGGACAAAGATGGAATTTAAGAAAGTGTAAGGGCAAAAAGGAAAGTATGAATATTAATAGGATATTAAGGGTTCAAGCACAAAAACACCTATCATTCTCTACTCCCTCACACGTTACCTTACTCTCAATTCTCTCAATTTCTTCATCCATTTTCAAGGCATTTTAGGGGAATTTTGGTGGATTTTGATAGATTCATTCCTAAGCATCCCAAGGTAAGAATTCTGTAAATAAGACGTGTGATTAATTATTAAAGTGTTGAATTCTTAGTTTATATGCTTAGGATTTTGGAGAAAAGGAAGTCTACAAGGAAGAGAGATTTTAGTGGAAGTACTCAAGTTCAAGGTAAGTAAATCTAACCCTAACCCTTGATTGAGCAATAAAAGTGTAGAGAGTTTCTTATATGAATTATATGCTTGAGATCAATGTTGGAATGGTTGATGATTGAGATTAATGATTGGACTTCCACCATGAGAAATGGTGGTTGTGTGATAGAAATTGATTGAGGATTGGGTGAGTTGAGAAAGAATTTAAGAAAAGTTATGGAGTGTATTTTCTAGCCAAGTTGATATTGAATTTAGGAGATATGCTCCAACATATTGGTGGTTTGAGAAAGAAGTAGAAGTATAGCTAAATTAGAATTTGAGTATGCAGCATTATGCTTGATGAATGTCCAAGAGAATGTATGTATAAGTGTATTTATTTGGAGTTCTTGATATGAGCTTATAGATGACAGAGAAATGCTACATGGCATTCTTGCATTACATATTTGCATTTAGAAAGAATATTAAGCATGAATCATCTACATGCAAACATATTGCATTGAGAAAGAATTTAAGAAAGTTATGGAGTGTATTCCTAGCCAGTTTGATATTGAATTTAGGAAGCTATGCTCCAACCTATTGGTGGTTTGAGAAAGAAGTGAAGTAAGCTAATTAGATGAGTATGCATGCATTATGCTGATGAAATGTCAGAGAGAGTGTATGTAGTGTATTATTTGTGATCTTGATATGAGCTTATAGATGACAGAGAAATGCTACATGGCATTCTTGCATTACATATTTGCATTTAGAAAGAATATTAAGCATGAATCATCTACATGCAAACATATGCATGTGTATGAGAACTTAAAGAATAGAGAATTTAAAGAATAAAGAAAAAGAAAGAAAAAGCTAGAATGCTTTAAAAGAAGAAAAGAACAGGTTGTTGTGAGAGGGAACCTGTGAGTGACAAGAAGAAGAAGATTCTCACATGCACGCCGCCTTCAGTGAGCAGCCTAAGAATAAGAAGAAGAATTTGTACGGCCCATAAAAGTGCATGTGGATGAGGGTTGTACCCAAAAGAAATACCTACATGCATGCCACCCTAAATAAGTGGCCTAAGAAGAAAAAGAATTTGTATAGTCTGTAAGAGTGCATGTAGATGAGGACTGTACTAACTCACACGGCCAGAGTTCTGAATCCATGCCTCAACCGAGTCTGATCGGCAAAGAATAAGAAAGAAAAAGAATAAGAATAAGAAAGAATAAGCAAGCAAGAAAGAAAAGAAAAGAAAAGAAGAAGAAAAGAAGAAAGAAAAGAAAAAGAAAGAAAGAAATATAGAAAAGAGAAAGAAAATAGAATAAGAAATAGAAAAGAAGATAGAGAATGCATCTCTATGCATTTGTGCATTTGCATCTCATCCATGCATGATACCATGACTCCTATCATGGATAATGAGAAATTAGAAGAAAGAAAGAACAGAAAGAACTAGAAAGAAAGAACAATGAAAGTTAGAACAAAAGAACAGTGAGAACTAGAAATAGTGAAAGAAAAGAGAAAGAACAAAGAGAGAATGAAGAAGAAGAGAAAGAGTAAAGTAAGGAAAGAATTCAGAATATGAGCAACGGAGATAGAAGATTAGTGTAGTGGATTTACTTACTGAGCAACTTGTGCTCACTCCTTTGTTTCTAAATGTTTTTGCAGGAAATAGGTGAGAAGCAGTCAGATGGACGTCGAGGAGTGGAGAGAATGGCACCACTGTCCATTGTTTTGAGCTTGTGTATATGATACTTTTGCTATGTAAAGAATTATATATATATAAAGTAAAGAAATTTTTGGGCCCATTACTTTTCATTTTTATGCTTATGTATTTTTATCGTATTATATTTCCCAGGTATTTTAGCTAGAAAGAGTCATTACAGGAACACACCTGAAGAACACTTGAGCTCCACCCAAGCTTCACACGCCAAAGCCCCGCTTTAGCATCAACAATGGAACCAAGTTCCAACCGCCATTCAATCAAGTATAAGAGATGGTGAAGGTTTGGCATATAAACATAAGTTGAACCTTTGAGGAAAAACTCTAAAATTTTTAGAGCACAAGCAAAACAAATATAAAAAAGTCAGGTTCCAAATACACAAGAATGAAGAATATAAAGAAGAATTTTCTTGCTCAACAATTTATGCCAAGTTAGCAAACAAGGGCTGACTCATGTTTGTCCAAATAAGGAAAATATTCCTTCTTTAATTTTGGACCACAAGCAAATCAGGAAAAAGGATGGTTATTCCCTTGGACCACAAATGGATATTTTGACAATTGTATGTGGCCCTAAATATAGCTCAAAAGATAAATAAATAGTTTTCTTGCTTTAAACAAAAACGCAACTGGTGCCAAGTTGAGAATATCTGATGCGAGTGTGCAAGCATAGAAATGTTGTGCGCACACTCAATACGAAACAAGCCAAAAATGTAAGCTTGGCAACCTGTGCACACACATAACTGTTGTGCACATAGAAAGCATAAGTTTGACAAAAATATTCTACATTCTCCCCTTTTGCCAAACTTATAAACAAAGAACGAAATTGATCATATGATCAATATAAACCTGTCTCAATCAACCAAACAATCCTGTAAACAATATTAAGAGACAAGCACAATAAAATCAAGCAAAGGCAACATTAAAAACAATGTTAGCCAACCAAATAACCAAAGTAAAAGAAACTTTAAAAGCGAAATAAAATAACCAACAAAATAACTCCCCCAAAGAGAGTTAACTGCGCATCAAGGCTGAAAAGGGTATTTCAATAATTTGGGAGTCCAAGGGCATTTTTGTCATTATGGGTGAAAAGGGCACTTTGGTAATTTTTCTAAGAGGTTGACGCCATTATCCAATTTATTGGGAGAATTTTTAGTGAAATTGGAATCATATTAATTTTAATTAATATGGAGAATATATATTTAGGAAATATATAAATAGGAATATTTATTTAATTAGGATTCATATTTAAGGAGAATATCTTTAAGAGATTCTAATCCCTTATATCAAGGATTGCAATCCAATTCAAATATGAATTAAAAGGATTGTAATCCAATCCAAATAGGAATTAAGCATTTACAATCCTTATTGGATTCTTATTTGGGATTGCCTATATAAGGGGTCATTGGGTTTTGATTTAATAGAGCAATTCTCATAAAGTTAATTTTGCAAATTGAATAGCAAAATTAACTCTCCCATTCACGTCAAACCCTAGCCACCTTGTGAGTTTTTCTCACACTAATTTCCACCACCTTCACTTAAGCCCTTCAATTGATCTAGTAGTCAATCCTAGGGTGAATAGTACCCCATGAATAGTGCCAATGAATAGTACTAAAAGTTCTAATCTAGAGAAGGAGCCGCCAGTGGGAGGTATATCACATAACCTTGTATGGTTGTTTTAATTTATGTTGATAAATTTAGTCAGAATCGTGATCTTGGGTAAGGGAATTGTGCCATGGCAAGAATAAAATTTTTGTTATTTTGCCCTTACCATGACACATTCCTACAACACCTACCTCCTATTTGGGTTTTATCCTAATTCACTCAAGATCTTGTATCTTATGTGAATTAGGACTCTCAACCTTACTAAGGCAAGTAAATCAGGGTCTTTCCTATTTACTCATACTCTATCATTATGAATTCAAAGTCCTGCTAAGATTTGAAGATCCTATGACCACTATATAGAGAGAGGTCCTCCCCTTCATCGGGAAAAAATGTAAATATCACCTACTAGCTCTTAACTCTTGCTCCTAAGAGTTATACAGCTACACCATAGTTCTAGTCTTTGACTAAACTTCTTGTAACCCTACCTTCCCTTAGCCCTCACTAAATATCCTTATTCAACCTTACTAACTTGAGCATCGGAGTGCCTATGGCAGACACCACACCAGTGTCTTACATAAGCTTAACGCTTGTTTACTTTGTGTACAGGTTCAACAGATTGTTAGTGGCCTCAACCTCACAAGATCAGACCTTATTCTGTAACCATAGATTTTACCGTCTATACTTAATAGTGATAATATGCATTATTAGCTTTATTCCACTTGTTTTGGTTGTTGCTTGCTAGGTGGAAAAACTTTAATATTATGTTGATATTATTTGCAATTGAGTTGACATTTGAAGTTTTTCACATGTATCCTAAGTTTTATTTGTTCGTAACAGTTTTTCACGTGTATCCTAAGTTTTATAGTATAAATTTGTGGTTAATAAATTGTGTTTGGCAGGACCACTTACAAGTTTTATTTGCTTTTTATAGGTATGGCCTCGACATCCACTAGCCAGTCGACATTGGATGATTTAACTCCCCATAACTCCGTTAATGAAACAACGAGTATGTAACCAAGTGTTAGTGGCCTACTAAATGAAGATGACAATGATAATCTTTTTCAAAGGAGAAACAGAGCTAAGACATCTACCATATGAATTGAATTTAAAGAAGTGGTCCTTCCTAATGGTGTGAAAAAGGCAGAATGTATCCATTGTAAATACAAGCTTCAAATGACTGCATCCAGAAGCACTACACAATTTATAAGACATTTAGAAAGGTGTGTGAAACGAGCAGCTTCCATTCCTCAACAACATATTAATTTTCCCCCGGCTAATTCCAGTGTTGGAGCATATGTCCTTCTTGCTCTTATCGGTAAGTTTGACATGATAGTGATGAGGGAATTGGTTGCACAATGGGTGCTTATGCATGAGCACCCATTTACCATTGTGGAGGAGGAAGATTTGAACAACTTGCTGAAATATGGGATTCCATAATGGTCTAGGGTTTCGTGCAATACATGTAAAAATGATTGTGTGAAGGTATATCAAATGGAGAAACAAAAGCTGAAGACATTGCTGAATAGTATAAGGAGGATTAGTTTGACCACTTCAGATTTGTGAATGCTGACAACCAAAAGATGGAGTATGGTTTTGACAGGGCATTGGATAGATGATAATTGGAGGTTGAACAAACGTGTTCTTAACTTTACTTGTTTACCTCCTCCAAAATGTGGTGTGCAGATTGTTGGTGTAATTTACAGATGCTTGACGAAATGGGAAATTGAAGACAAGGTCCGAATGATATCAATGGACAATGCTAGTAGTAATGATGTTGCAATTAGGGTGTTGAAGGAAAATTTTACAGTGACAAGACAACTGAGTTGTGGGGTAAAATGTTTCATGTTAGATGTTGTGCACACATCTTAAACCTACTGGTGCAAGATGGGCTTTGGTAGATTAGGCATATCATCGACAAGATCCATGAGAGTGTGATATACATCAATGGTTCAGAGGGTAGGCTGAAGGTTTTTACAAAGATTGTGCAACAATTGCATTTGCCGTGTCGAAAACTTATCCTTGATTATAAAACAAGGTGGAATTCAACCTATGACATGTTGGCAACTGCAATTAAGTTTAAAGAAGTGTTTCAAAGATTCAAAGTAAGGGATGAGGATTACAAACATTCTCCAGATGATGAAGATTGGGTGAAAGTAGAGAAAGTCTGTGAGATTCTAAAAGTTTTTAGTACAATGACCAATATCACCTTAGGAAGTAATTATCCAACATCAAATGTATTTCTGAAGCAAGTATGTATAATCAAAATCTTGTTGGATAAAAATAGTGAAAGAGAAAATGATTTCCTTAGACTCATGGTGAGAAAAATGATAGAGAAGTTTGATAAGTACTAGGAGGAATATAATTTGTTGATGGCTATGGCAGCTACATTGGACCTTAGGTACAAAATGAGGGTGATTGAGTGTTCTTTCCCTAAGATGTATTCTGAGTTTGATGCACGGGCAAATGCTACAACTATCTGAGATGCCCTGATGAGGTATTGTAATACCCAAGATGTCAAAGGTATGTTCCTAACTCAAAATAGTCCTTTAGATGTTAATTTTATGTTAAAAAGCATAAAATCTGACTAAGGGCAAAATAGTCAATTCATTTGGAACGGTATGAATCAATTATCCATAGAAAGACATTAGGAGTGAAATGGTCATTTTGCCTATGGATAAGTATTGAAAAAGTCAAGGATGAGTAGGCTTCATTGCATTTAATGGCATTAATTAAGTAATAATTATGTCTAGTGTGAAATGACCAAAATGCCCTTATATGAAGAATTAAGGACTTATGAGTTATACAACTAAAATAATTGGGCCAATTGCATAATTTTGGAAAATAAATGAAATATTTTCCTATAAATGAGATGAAATTCGTTCAAGCCAAAGGAGAGAGCCTTTCTTCAACATTTCTTCCATTTTCTCTCAAATCTTCCATGAAACAAGCTTTCTTTCTCTAGGTTTTCAAGGAGTTTTGCATAATTTTTCAAGGAGAACAAGATAGGAGCCTTGGATCTTCAATTTGAAGGGTTTAAGGTAAGGATTAAAAACTTTAGTTTTGATGTGATTTGAAGATTTGAGGTAGATGTTGAGGTATAATGTTATATATGTAGGATTAAGGTGTAAAAGAAGTCAAAGGCAAAGGATTTGTTGGAGGAAGTCTTTAAAAAGGTAAGGAAGAACCTCCCATGACTTTAGGGTTTATGCTAGGGTTTGTAGATTTTTATGAAACCTTAAATTAAGGCTTTAAGGCATAGAATTAGTTGATGGCAAGTGTAGTTGAACTCATTTATTCTACTTATTGCCTTGAATTCATTATACATGAAGTTATTGCTCTTTATGTTTTATGAGTTGTTATGTTTGATTGAAGAAAATGAAGTGTGGATACTGATTGTGGCAAAAATTGTAGTATTGGAGGCCACATGGTGTTGAATGGTTGCTATTAGAAGTGTTGATGTGTTGTTTGCATTAGCTTACAATGTTATAGCAATAATGGATGATTATGGGAATGAGATTTTACACTTCCTTTAAGATGTTAAAGACTATTAAGGGGAGGTTTATTTGATCCATAAGTTAACCTATTGGTTAATGTCAATAGGAATTGATGTGGCGTAGTTAATATGAAAATTCGGATTTAGTGAGTTTAGGAGTTTTGTTAACCCTGCTTTAGTATTTCGACCATAACTTGAGTTATAAAAATCGAAATGAGATGATTCTTGAAGCATTAGAAATCTAAGACACAGACCTATAACTTTTATGTTTATTCCAAAGCCAATTCGTTTGAGAAATGGATGGAAAATGGCCTGAAGTATAAACTGGTTATTAGAGTTTAAGACTTAACATGATCAATTCTTATGATTATGAATTGATTATTAATGTATTATTGTAATTATGCCATGTACTAATGTTTACCCATTAGTTAGATGATCTTTGAAAGATATACATGGTCATGATGTCAATGCATGATTAATGTTATGAAATGGCATGAAGATGCAATGTAATACATGTTTTAAGATGATGTATGTGAGCAAGAGGTAATGTAAATGGATTGATAATCCATAGATAAATTAAAAGTATTCAGCTCACCAAAATATGTATTTACACGCCATAAGATGTTAGAGATGCATATACATATGATGGGAAACGCATAAGCATATCCTCGTATACGGGTTGAGGAAAGAAGAATATATGCTTTAGATGCTACGTAAGCACGCCTCCCGATGATATGAACTCTAAATGAATTCGAGGCTAGATGATATGAAGTGGAAAAGTCCGATCGGCTAGACATTAAATGGTTCATATGCGTTTAGTAGCATTACATGAGTTATGATGTTATATACATAATGAGATAATTTATGATCATATTAGATGATTTTAGATGTTATGTCATGACATGTGATGTGCGTGTACTATGTTTACATACTTATTTGTATGTGTACACATTGATGTTATATAGCCATGGGATAAAATGATGAAAGACATATGAAATAGTAAGAAAAAAATAAAAAATAAAAAGGGAAGTATCCCTAGATGTAAAAGATAAGTGATGTGTTAACAAATATGTTTAAATAAAGATCAAATAGCACATTTAGAATGAAACGGATCATTCCTTACTGAGCGATTAGCACTCACCCTTTTATTGTTGATTACTTTGCAGGTAGACTAGAAGCGAGGGATGCTAGAGACAGCGGGGCTACACATGAGGGGAGATGATTTATTGTCATCTCGATGTTTTTATCTTGATGTAAATAATGTAAATGATAAATATTTGTGAAACACCTTTTGGAATATTCCACCCTATAAATATGTTTCGAATGTGTATTTTATGGATAAATTCTTAAAGTTTTGAAATTATATGTTTGGATCCTGCATGACATTTTATATGCATGTTTTGGATATTACGATTATTATCCTTACACAGATATTTTTTTTTCTAAATACAACTCGTTTTCCAGACATGTATCCTCGAGATTCTCATTGAAGGATATTGAGAGGATACCTGACTGGAGAGGGGTTTTACAGGTATATGGGGAATATGTTACTGATAGTCACTCATCTAGTGCAACCTACAGAGGTACAAGTGAAAGGGTTGGACTTGAAGTAATTCCTAAGGGGTTTATGGAAGGAGAAGCCTCTGAATGTGAATTTGATGATTTTCTGGATGAGGTTGAAACTATTGAGCCAAATAAATATGAGTTGGATATTTATCCAAGCGAGGCATGTTATAAGTGTTAGAGTGATTTTGAAGATTGCGATGCTTCAGATTGGTGGAAGGCAAATGCTTTGAAGTACCCTATCTTATCTAGGATGGCTCATGATATACTAGCCATTCCTATCACTACAGTGGCTGAAGCTACTTTCAATGTCGATAGTAGAGTTATTGACACGTATCAATCTTCGTTGTCTCCCGAAACAATGGAAATGCTATTATGTGGAGCTGATTGGTTTCGCATTTTAAATGGAGTGAAAAAAGGAATCACGGTACATTTATTATAATAGATTTATGTATTTATTCTACAATTACTCTTATTTCATTTGAACATTAATATTAACTTTTTTTTTTCATTTTGAATTTTAGATACAGAAGGAACCATTGGGGATTCAACATTCAAAAGTTTGAGTTGTGTGATGTGTATTTTGATGATTCCTTATGTATGTTTTGGATGATTTATGTATTTTGATGGAAATTTTTGTTTCTTTTTGTTTTGGATTGTATAATCTGTTGTGTAATACATTATTTATGTTCATTTGGACGCAAATTTACAAGTAATTGGATCAGATTTGTGTAAAAAAGAATTGCAGATTAAAAAAGAGAGGCCATTTCGAGCTATAATCGAGCTTACTCGAGTTAAATCAATCGAGCTTACTCGAGTCGAGTCAGTCGAGCTCACTTGAGTTGAGTCAAACGAGCTTGAGTCGAGTCACGAGCTGAAATTTTCTGACTCAACCAACTTGTGACTCGATTCAAACTCGACTAATAGTATATGCAGTTAGGCTCATTTAGGGTGAAACTCAACTTGACTTGGCTCATTTACAGTCCTAAGGTCGACTATATATTTTTAATATCCAAGCTTAGCCTGGGAAAAAGCCCGAGTTTTACAAAGTTGAGCTAAGCTTACCTAGGCACGACCCAAGATTAGTTGATATAATGAGTGGGTTTTTATAAAATTTACTTGATAAGTAGAGGTTGGATATAATTAATTAAGGGATTATTTAGAATTTTACAACGCATAAGGAAGTTGGATTACTTTTAGGGGGCAATCTAAACTTTCCACGAGTTGACAAAATTTTTAAGGGCTATATAATTTTCAGGGGTTTGTTTAAAATTTTACAAAACCTCGTGTATGTATGTGGACCTAATTTTCCAAGCCCGAGCCAAGCCGAACAAGCTTTTTATTATTATTATTTTTTTTAACATAAGAAGTAATTTTTAGCTCCCACCTAATTGATATTCACCCCTCACTTTTAAATTTATTTTTTGTTCTGACTAGTTTAACCTTAATTTAAATTACTTGAAATAACATTATAATTTCTAAATACACTCATACTCTATTTTATATTTTTGTTTTAATTTTTAACATCTAATCTTACATATACTCTAACCCTAAATTTTCATAACCTAATCCTATATTTTCATAATCATTGAAACCGTTTGTTTTATCTTAAATATTTGTTTGTTTGACAAAAATATAATTTTAAAACTATGGAAAAAATAATTACATAACGGGATGAATTTGAATTTGAAGAAGAGAAAATAAGTTGAAACTAGGAAAGTGGAGGAGAAAAACATATAAAGAAAAAAAATTAATTAAGTTTAATTTGGGGGGAAGGTGTAAAACAAAAAAACCTAATTTGTTTGAAATTGGGGAAAAATAACCTAATTAAGCTTAAAGCGTTGTTTTCGGTATCAAATGGGGTTTAAAGATATTTTTCTTTATTAATAAATGAGGTGTCTTTAGCCATGGGGTGAAGAACAATTAATGGGGGCTAAAAATTACTTCACTTTTTCCATTCATACTCTATGGTGCCAAAAAGGGCCAAATCAGGTCTTGTTTGATGCCAAGAGGCCAAATAATGGCTTTTATTAACATCGTGGGGCCTCTTGGGCTTCACATGGCTGTCATGAGGCTCTAGGCCATTATCATTTGCCACAAAGAATTTGGTGGCATTCAAAGGTTGTTACGAGTCCCTCAAGGTCTCTAGCAGATGCCATGAGGTCATTGGGAGGCATCGACAACAGCGTCACCTTTGGTTGTGTGATGGAGCTTGAGATTTGGGATGAATAGAGGCCTAAGTGTCATTTTTATGAGTAATGGGAGTTGGCGTTTGGGTGGAAAAAGGGCAAAATGGCCAATATACTAATCAACGGCTAGTCGCTAACATATATGGACAAAATGGGGGTTAAGGTTATATTTTCGAAACCAATGGGTGCTCAGACAATAGCTGAAACACGTGGGCGTTAAGGGAAGTTTTCCACTTTTGTATATGTGTTCTAATATTTATTTATTGTTTTAATTTTCCCTCAAGTCGCACTTATATATTAATCATATCTTATGCAAATAGTAGAATAGGTGATTTTGATTCCTATCGTCGGTTTCAAATACTGAACATCCAGATGATGTTGCTACCTGACTGTGCAATAGTAATCGTGCAAGTGCAATCTATGATGAAACTAATACAATTGCCTAAATTGTCAAGAAGATGCAGTATTCCTTCATCCTTTTCAAAGATGGGCAGCTAACTTCATTAATCTCTATCTTTATTTCAGCCAGGTTCAATTTAAATTATATATCTATATATATAGCTATTAGGGCTATTGCCACTTAAACTTATTGAAACTTTGAAAGGAGATAATTGCATTACCCACTTGGGGCTTAGGTCTATTATCTTTGGATCCTGCAGTTTAAATTATTGGGATAGGCACTTTTAATCCTAGTCGACATTAAACTACATATAAGGACATATTTGTCTACAGAAAAAATATTGTTTCAAAATTAGGATTTAATTAGCGACTATTAGTTTGAGGGGGTATTTCTTACTATTTGAAAGGTCAAGATCTTGACTTAGTACACCAAAAGCTTAGGGTTGATTAAAAAGTCTTTCTCAATCCAAAAACTAACAAGGGCTCCTTGCAAGTTAAGAAATTACTCTCAAGTTAGTTTTGTCGCAATCAATCCAGATCTTGGTGGTTGGTAGTCATTCCAATTAGTCATATGATTTTTTTGAAAAATAAAAATATATAGGGTTTTGGATTTTACCTCCGATTTGACGACAAGATTCCCTAGGTATAGCTAACCCTAGTTCCTAAAGGGCTTACCATCCAGCCACAAGGGAA